>NW_010405149.1:1388-18478 GCF_000710305.1 Buceros rhinoceros silvestris | reverse complement strand
TGAACCAATATGGGATGCCAGAGGAACTTGCAGTAATCAGTGGAGAAGCTGGGGTGAAACAGAGCTGGAGTAAAACTAGCATGGCAAAGCTAAATAGAAGTCTAATCCTGCACACCACACTGAGCTGCTCCTGCATTTTGACTTCATTTGTTAAGCAAGACAGATGCACTGTGGCAACTAGGCTTCTCTGCCGAGAAGAATGCAGACTCTAGGAGAGACGACAAGGGACTTTACTGTCCACAGTGATGGTGGCCCACAGCTGAGAAAGAACCAATCATGTTGCTTTTCATCCCTGATCTTGGAGCCCTTGAGCCTTCTGCTGCATAAACAACACTGTAAGCAGGGACTACAGTCTGAAGCTGTCTGCAGGGAACTGCAGTGTCCAGCACCTTCTTATGTCCTGTCTCTCGTGCCCTGTATCTCTCAGCATCATCGTGCTGTTGTGATGAGAGAGAATGAGACTGCCTTCAGCCTGGAGGGTCAAGGACAATGTGCTTTTAAACTTCTTAAAGTACAAAAGACACTAGGAGAGGTCTTAGTGACCACATTATTAAGAAAATTTGACGTTGTCAGCAAATTTGCTGGGGGTGCTCTCAATCCCACTGTCCATGTCACCAACAAAGATGTAAACAGCACCAGCCCCAGTAATTACCCCCAAGAAATGCCGTTCACCACCGGTCTGCACTTGAATATCAAACAATTGTCTGCAGCTCTTTGAGTATGACTATCCAGACAATTCCTTATCCATTGGATGATCCATTCATCACATCTATGTCTTGTTGGTTTAGAGACACATAGGATGTCATGTGGGACAGTATCAAATGCTTTGCACAAGTCCAGGTAGATTATATCAGTTGCTCTTCCCATAACCACCAATGCTGTAACCTCATCGTAGAAGGCCACCAAATTTGTCAGGCACAATTTGCCCTTAGGGAAGTCATGTTGGCTGTCACAAATCACTTCCTTATTTTCCTTATGCCTTAGCACAGTCTCCAGGAGGATCTGCTCCATGATCTTGCCAGGCACTGAGGTGAGACTGGCCTGTAGTGCCATGACTTTCTCAAATATGATGGATAGTGGCTTAGCAATGTCATCCACAGTTCCCTCAGGACCATGGATACATCCCATCAGGTCCCATGGACTTGTACATCTTCAGGGTCCTTAGATGGTCTCAAACCTGATCTTGTCCTACAGCGGGCAATTCATTCTCCCGGTCCCTCCTTGCCTTTGACTTCTGTGTGGCTGGAGCACTTGCCCGTGAAGACCGACCTCATCGTAGAAGGCCACCAAATTTGTCAGGCACAATTTGCCCTTAGGGAAGTCATGTTGGCTGTCACAAATCACTTCCTTATTTTCCTTATGCCTTAGCACAGTCTCCAGGAGGATCTGCTCCATGATCTTGCCAGGCACTGAGGTGAGACTGGCCTGTAGTGCCATGACTTTCTCAAATATGATGGATAGTGGCTTAGCAATGTCATCCACAGTTCCCTCAGGACCATGGATACATCCCATCAGGTCCCATGGACTTGTACATCTTCAGGGTCCTTAGATGGTCTCAAACCTGATCTTGTCCTACAGCGGGCAATTCATTCTCCCGGTCCCTCCTTGCCTTTGACTTCTGTGTGGCTGGAGCACTTGCCAGTGAAGACTGAGGCAAAAAAGTCCTTGAGTACCTCAGCCTTCTCCACGTCCAGGTCTCCTGTTCCCTTCTGGAGAGGGCCTATATTTTTCCCATTCTTTCTTTTATCACTGACATACCTATAGAAGCTTTTCTTGTTGCCCTTGACGTCCCTGGTCAGATTTAATTCTATCAGGGCTTTGGCTTTCCTAACCTGATCCTTGGCTGCTCAGACAGTTTCTCTCTATTCCTTCTGTCCTTGCTTCCACTCTCTGTAGAATTCCTTTTTCTATTTCAGTTTGTCCAGGAGCTCCTTGTCCATCCATCCTGGCCTCCTGGCATTTTTACCTGACTTCCTCTTTGCCCTGATGCATTGCTCCTGTGCTTGGAAGATGTGATCCTTGAATACTGACCAGCTCTCTTGGCTCCCTCTTCCATCCAGGGCTTTATCCCCTGGTACTCTAACAAACAGAGACCTGAAGAGGCCAAACTCTGGTCTCCTGAAGTTCAGGGTAGTGAGCTTGCTGTGTAGGGCTCCTCACTACACTAAAGATCTTGAACTCCACTATTTCATGGTCACTGCAGCCAAGGCTTCCCTTGAGCTTAACACTCCCCACCAGCCTCTCCTTGTTGGTGAGAACAAGGTCCAGCCTAGCACCTCTGTCACTTGGAGAAGTTATCATCAACGTATTCCAGGAACCTGGAATAAAGCATGAGTCCAGCCAAGTTAAAACCCTTCCCTACAGATAGGAAGCATCTGAGTTCTCCTAGGAAGAACAACACCATCTAGTATGTGCTTAATAAGGATCATGTCTTTGCCATGAAGAAAGGTGGGAGAGATACAGGTGGGTAGGAGGGGTTCAGGAGTGTCAGGGGTTTCTCACGCAGCAGGAAACCGCACTGCAGCCTTCTGCAGAACTGGGTGCCCTTGGCATAACTAAAAAAGCTGATCTGATTCAGATATAGCCTAGAGAGTAGAAACAGTGTGGAAACAGCCAGTAGACTTGGCACCAGACATTTCTACCATACTGTATAGAGGATGTAGAGTTGCAACAAGGGCCATGAATCCTGCTTTTAACGTTCAATTGAACAAGACCCACAGCCAATGTCTCTGCTACTACAACTAACTCCCGCTCGCTGCCTGCTCCCCTCATTTTCCCCTGCCCACTGTTGCTGCCACAGGAGCTGATAGGAGCAGCACTCTAGGCTGTTAACCAAAGCCATGAGGAACAAGAAGCGGGGAAGAGCAGACTACAAGTCCCAGCCCCTCTCCCTGCACATCATAGGCTGCTGGAGAGATCATCCTGATGGCAGCAGGGGTATCTGGTAACTTGCTTCAGCTCTGGACTTAAGCACTTCGGATAGACTGGAGGTAGACACAGGACAGGTTTGACACCCTCCTCCCACACAATTTCTAACTGAGTGCATGTTATGCCATCAGTGTTTTTAAACTTAGATTAAGCCTGCAATATGGGTAACACTAAATGCTGTTTTGCCTAGGCATCCAAAACAACAAGCTCTTTCAAATCTTTGAAATAGTGAAAAAAACACATTTACACTTTTGTAAGGATTTTGGTCTTTTCTGCATATCCCGATCTGAAACCACAAAATACAAACTGTATTTTCTTCTGATTCAACAGCTGATAGGTAACGGCAAACCAAATACGTGACCCAGGGGAGGTATTTGAGCAGGAGCCGAGCACAGCTCTCAAATGCTCAGCCTGCAAACCTTTCATCCATCACTCCCCAGCCTCTGCTTTGTTTATGCTAGGAATTAGTAGAGTAGTAGTTAGCAATGCTGGCAAAGGAAACTGAAGGCTGAGAGTGGGAGCAAGCCTTCTGTCTGAGCACAGTTCTTATCGTCCCTCGATGCTTATGCTCCACTCGTGTCTCATCTGCTGTGAGATCATTACACCCCCCTGCTTGCCCAGCACCTCTGTGCTGCCAGTATCACTTCATTATTTGTCATCCAACCCACAGGTTCACATGCTTATGCACATCTTGGCTGTCTTGTGTTTTACTATTGCTTACTTCATGAAGATTTATATGCCACCTACTTGCGGTAAGGCAATAGTTTTGCTTCCTTCTATAATAAGTCATTTACTTACGGAAGTACTTGAATTTTTAACAGTTGGGGGAACATTCATCAAAAGACTCAAAATACTGTTTCCTTATTCTGGTATATTTTTGCCTGATTTTTTCCCCTCTTTTTTTCCTATCTCCAAGCCAGTTCCGTAGATGCTTGCAATAGTCAGATAGACACCCTAACTTAAAATGCTGCCACCAGCACTTTAAATACTGTCTCACAAAGGTCTCTTTGAGATGGGTTGGCAAGCACAGTATGTACAATCTCAGCGGTATCTTAGAGTTCCTGGGCTAGACACCAAACCTGTTATCACCAACTTAATTCAACCAGTGACTGTAACCATGGAATATTTTATTTTAAAATAATTTGGAGTACATGGAGTCACTGTCACCAAGGAGATGCTGAACGAGTAGGAGTTTAGTCACAAACAATTTTTAAAAGTCATATTTTACAGGGTGAATCAACCTACCCTTTTTTTAGCTGGGGAGTTGGCTATTGTAAAATAAAACATTAGAAATAATTTCTCCTCAAAATGTAGCTGCTTATAACTGTGCTCACATCTGGCATTTTAAAGAGAGTAGTAAAAGGAGTTCGGTAGAAGCAGAAAAGAGAAGAACATTTAAGATGGAGAAGTTACACAGAGGCTAAGGAAATTACTGAAATCTCAGTTACTTAACAGACATAGAAGTGAAATTTATGGTTCTTATATATAATTATGTAAGCTATTACCATTGGTGCTGTGCCCATAAAAACACCCGTGAATACTACAGAAAGAGAAGTAACTCGTCCATGTAGACTGCCTACATACAAAGTCTTGGCAGAGGCGGGGAGGGGGGGAGGTATCTTTTAAAACAAGAGATATTATAACCTTTAAAAAAAGGTCATATGAAAAGTTTCTAGCTTTTCCAAATAGAATAAAAAGGTGGAGGAAAAACAGACCCTGTAGGCTTAGCGTTCTGTGTCAACACAAACATTGCCCTGCAGACAAATCTTTGTCTACCGCTCCTTAATTAAAGGAGCTGTCCTGGAGTTTTCATAGATCAAAGAGAGAAACAAAGAAAAAGAAAACTGTGCAGGGAGAGGGGAAACAATAAGGTCTCTGTTTCCTTCATGAAATTTACTGGGGGAACCGCCATTTAACTGCAGAGCCACAGGCCTTTTCTATTTACAAATTCAAAGGCCAGTGCTAAACTTTCGAAGATGCTTGTGCCAGGTTCTGTTTCCAATTACCTGCACACTGTGTGGTTTCCTAAGTGGGGTTTCTGCTGAAACCGTAATCAGTCTAATGTAAGGAGTATCCATAAATGCTGGCTTGGATCAACAGGCTGTGCTCCACGTCTCCAGCAGCCCCATGCTGCCTGCAGGAAAATGCCTGCTTTACTCTCAAAAGACCGCAGCTAAGCTTAGATATATTTGGCTTTAATTTAGATGTAGGCCAGCTGCCCAGGAGAAAACTGGCAAGTGGATGTAAGGGGAAACTGATAATAAGTATTCTTTCTGTAACACCTCTCAGTGGGTTTTCCCTCCTCCCAAACAGCCTGCAAGCATGAGTGCAAGAGTCTACACTGGCTGTTTGAGCACCCAGAAGTAACAAATGGCCCTGTTTGCTAAAAACCAGTATCTGTGGAGGATTCCCATCCTAGAGACCTCCAAGTCTCCAGTTTTGAAAGGAAAGGGAAGCTATATGCAGAAGGACTGCAGGAAGCGCCTCTTTTGGTAAGCAGGTTGTGCCCTTGAAATGGAGCAAAGCACCCTTGCTGGCTAGCTTCAATGAGGACGGAGTTGCCGCATTGCCGAGGGGAACTGCAGAAAGTTGCCTCATACTTTGTTCTGAAATTTTAAACCAGAGATCCTGTGGCAATCACCAGCTGGCTGGTAGAAGCAAGAACTGACTCTTCAGTGAACTAAACCACCAAAAACTTTTAAAAGATCTTGATGCAGGGATGGGTAGTCCTTTTCAGATATTCTTACAACCTTAGATCCTTACAAGCGCACATGAAAAGACACTGGCAAGCAGATTTTCAGGAGGCGCAAATCAGCATTGTTCTCTTGACTTATGTATCCAGATCTGCAGCCCGTGACAAGATCTGTGAAATCTAATGAAAATGAAACCCTTTCCAGGGAATGTGTTCGGTTGTTTCTTTCCCCCTAACATTATTAGGGATTTTAACTTCATTACATTTAATTTTTTTTTTTTTGACAGATTTTTAAATTCTCTAAACACTTCAATGCTGAATGGTATTTTACCCTTTTAGGACTTCATCTGGAAAATGGAAAAAAAGTAAAAAACAAAATGACAGGTCCTATCTGTCTGAATTCACACAAAAGACTTGAATGACTCTTCAGTGCTTTTGACCGTCAAAGTTAAGAAAGACATTATCAGCCCCAAATTCTTAAAAAGTTAAAGTTAAAAATTCAACAGTTGTAACCTTAATTGTGTGCAGATTGCAAAGCACCGCTCATAAGGGAGATAAAGGGATCAGAGAAGAGACTGTGAGGAAGAACTCCACTTTTTCATCCCGCTTTTCTCCAGACTACACGTCCCTTTCAGTATAAAATACATGGGTAAGAGGTGAAGGTGGAGGAAGAGCCACAGCAGTGCTACTACCGTTCCTGAACTGTCTATGGCTGTGTATTAACTAACTCACCTGCTTCCTCCGCCGCAGACATCTGTGCATCAACAGAAAGGCCAGTGTCCCGCTGCCCTTTCAGAGCCCAGGAGTGTCCTAACTTCAGGGGCAAAGGATGCTGCAAGAGGTCACAAATAGGGACCAAAATAGAAACAGTTTTACTCACCTTGTTTATTGTGTTCAGCTTCCCAGGAAGAAAATACTCTGTTCACATGTAGAAAATGCAGTAAAAAAGAAAAAAAGAAACAGTAAAATAATGCACTCCACAATATTAGACAACATTCCCAAAGTGCTTTACTGATACAAAAAATTAATTTCTTTCCAATATCTGATGGGATGAGACATCTTTCTCTTCCTCCCCACCTCCACTTGTCTCTTCAGAGAAAACTGAAGCTTAAGCAGCTTTTTCCCAGTAACAAATGGAAGTTTATGGCAGAACCAGAAATAAAGCCAGGTCTTCCTCATGGCTCTGTTTCCTTCTGCCAGAGCAGCAGAAACTAACCGTAATTCCATTGATCAGTCCTTGATCATACAATTATCTATCTACTTCTTTTTCAAACTGAGTGTGCGCAAGCTTATGTGGGAGTCAGGAAAACTTTAACAGGCAACTGTTTTCCAGGTAATCTGCACTTACGATTTCTTCTTGCTCAAGTCTCCTTTCACTCCCTATACTCCCTTCCTCCTCTGCTGCCATCAGCCACGGCACAGCAACGCAGGGAACCTTTGTGTAGCTCTGTGGAAGATGAACTGCTGCAGTCACTTAGCTGGCTGGGCTCATTTGCCTTTTCTAGTGCCCTCAGACAGCAAGGCAAGTTCAGAAAAAGGAAACCTATTGCTGGGTTCCCTTTGCATTTGAACTGTGCATTGAGGAAGTCCTGGGACTGATGAGGAAACCTACAGTACATTCCAGCTGCTCCAAATACAGTAGCAACATCAAAAGTAGCCAACACAAATTGTGATTTTTTTCACTGCCCCTTCAAAAATAACTTCTGGTACAAGCTCTCTTTTACCACATGTAAGCTGAGCTATTTTCTTGGCTCCCGGGAATGAAGGGCAACCTTATAATTTGAGCAAGAGGAAGCCTGGAACTGCACACTCCCTGGAGACCTACAAACAAGTAACAAGCAAGCCCTTGCGACTGTCTTGCTTTTGGGAGAAGGAATATACTGCTTCACTCCTTTCTGCAGGCACTGAGCCAGGTAGTCTGGTCAGGAAAGCAGCAGGAGCCAGAATAAATTCTGTTCCCATGTCCTTCCAGTCATTGCTTACAACAGGGAGTATCAAGTGAGCAGCCTCTGCTTGTTCCTTTTCTTGGATGGTGGCACAATGCCCCTCTCTAGACTGGGATAAAAGCACATTAAAGGCATACGTAGTGATACGTATACTGATACATGCCTAGCTTGAAAAGTCTAGCACAGCAATGACAGCAAGTATGTTGAGTTTGCTGTTAGTGCAGCAGGGAGATGAACAGACAGCAAACACTTGCACGGACCAGGTTTTCCAGACAAACTTTACATGCCTCAATATGCACTATCGTCATACCTGTACACTCCAACTGCCAAAGGCAAACCAGAGCTGGACATAGCCAGAATCTACATTTAAACATCACCTGACCAATTGAACCAGAGTTTAACAAGCAGCTATGAAGAAAGTTACAGATGAATTAAGCTGTTAAGAATGCAAAGGAAAGTGGTTCAGCTTCTCTTAATTAGCCTTGGAAGTGCCCCCACAGCACTGCTCCCAGTCCAGGCGATCTCTAATGGACCTGCAGGATTTTGAGTTTTCCTAATGCTTTAAGTCATACTTTTAAGACCCTCTGCCTGCCTAGAACTTCATTATGATCTGAAAAGAGACTGGCTATGATGGCAAAAATTTATTGGTCTGTTTTGCATTCCCTAAAGTTATTATTAATCTCAGCTTTTATTTCTCTGATTCTAATCAAGATGCAGCATTTTCTTTAATCAGAAAAATCTGGGGGAGACATATAATCCATCATTGCGGATGACAGATTCATTTACCCATGTAGAATGGGTAAAAATTGCTACAGATTTTCTGCTCACAAACTCTGCAATGATTTATCACATATGCAGAAACCTGCAAAGCAGCAAAGGGGAAAGAAAAGAAAAAAAAAAAGAAAAAAACCCTTTTGTCCCTAAAGCACTAACAAGCTGTCAATAAATTAGGACTTGACCACCAAGATAATGGTTTGTAATTGGTGTAGGAATTAACTAAATTCTGCAGCAGTTTGTGCTCTTGCTTCATTCCTCAGAGACCTCCCTACCTGGTCAATACTGCAAACCTGCAGTTACCTTTTCTTATAGCAGCTGTCTGCAGTGACTAAAAGCACAAGCAAGCTTAAAAAAAGGTGCAGAACTCTTGCCTTAAGTCTGCGTTATGGCTAACTTAATTACTCACAACTTTATTTATAATTTCCTTAGGAAGCAACAGCTCATGGTTTATTGCATCATTCTGCCAAGCAGCAGATGGATTGTCTTCCCCACTTTATCCAGAAACTTAGGGCTTTATTAAGTGAAAAAAGTAGCAGACTAGGGAAGGAAAGTCTGCCTCCTGAGGAAAGAAAAACCTGCTGTATTGGTTTCCAAGAGGTAATTTTTCCAAATTCACAGACCCCTTGTATGACCTATTGGAATGTTCAAGTGGAGAGAAAAATACATGCAACCTACAAAGAGGAAAAAAAAAAAGGAGAGAGAGAAAGGAAAAAAGAAAAAGATTTAAAGAGGGAGGAGAAAAAGACATCACCTTCAAAACTCTTCATACATAAGCTGCTCGCTAGGATATTCAAAACCTAGCACTGCCAGCACAGCAACGAAGGGCATAGCATCACACTGCCAGGCATATATTGTTTCCTCTCTCCTTCCCAAGGACTTTACATGAGGTGAGCTGTCATTCAGAGGATGCTCATTCAGCTCCTTTCTGTCGTTGCTTACTGCTGGAGCCACCTGCCAAGCAGGTGTCACTGTTGTGGCAGGCCATGCTCCCCACCCTCCACAGCTGAGCTTGTTCACTAATAGTTGCTCCCAGTGGTACTTAGGAGATACGGATGCTCTTCACACTCATTTCAAAAAAGCCTGCAGGTACTGCTACATCTGAGTAACAACTGCATATTGCTACCGTGATCTACTTCTAGTTACATAGTTTTATTTAGACTATGAATTCTTCCTCTTCTGTTTATAGGTGCCCAGACAAGGCAATCCTGAGACAGGAATGGGGTTTGTTTCTAGGCATGGTCTCAGTATTAGTAGTTACTAATTTGAGTTGCCTTTGTGCTCACCCACAACAGGTACACCTGTCTGTATGTTGTAAACTCACGTTCAATGACACTGTTGTTTTCTGCGCTTCATAAGTCTAGGACCTGAAGCTCATTTCTTTCCAGTATAACTCCTCCGCCTTCAGGGCGGATACACCTGCCTCAAGATGTTGTCATACAAAATCTTTTGTGATTTCTGAAGTCCAATACTTGAACACAAATGATGCTAAAAACATACATTATACCTGGAAGCAGATCGTAACAGAAGATTGTGTGACCCACCAACATTATTTACCAGTGTGGACATACCTGAAGCTGGACCTTGGGGCCTAAGCATCCTGAGAGATGTAGGTGCAAAATATTCAACGAACCAAGCAGAAGTACATACTTGGATAAAATCATATTGGCACTAAGCTTCCCGATATCTAGTTCACAGCAGAGAGAAAAATGACAGTGTTAAGGAATTTATGTTCTACCAAAGTTAAAAAAAAAAAAAATGCACATTCAAGTTAGTGATTGCCTGAGTCTTACTCTATCAATCGGAGCTTTTCTTTCTCTTTTCCAGTGAAGGTCCCTGGTAAATTACATGCGACTGAAAACCCTAGGGCTGAACGGAACGAGTTTTTTGACAATCAGGAGGTTTAGCTGAGTTATTTCAGATTTACCCTAGTTTAACCAGCAGCAGAATTTGGCCTTCTGACGAAAATGTAAGAAAGCTGAAACAGGTAGAACTTGCATGTTGGGGCAGCTACGGAAATAATGGAAATGACACCAAGTCCAACCCCATCTAGTCTCTCTATGAATCTTGATGTTTTCAAACAGGTTATATGACCTCAATTCAAGCAAACTGTCTGATGAGAAAATAACTAGGAGATCAAGTATGAAATTCAAGTTGTGTTTGATTCTGCTTTTACTTACACTGCTGTAAATCTACTCCAGCAAAAAATTTGACATGTGGGACATAAGACAGGAGAGTATCCTGAGAAAACCTACCTGTAACTTTTATAAATAAATAATGTACTTTAATATACAGACAAGGAAAAAATAAAAGTAAATAAAAATTAACTGAACTGGAGCTTATGCTAATCTGCACTTAGGAAGATGCTTTCGCTGCAGAGTATTTCATGCCCCCAACACCCAGGGCAATGAGAAATGAAAATATTCCCTTTAGCTTAGCCTTAGAAACATTTCCTAAACATTTTACTTTTGCGATAATCCATAGAATTTTGTCATAGCTTTGTAAGAAAAATTACAATACTGTTTATTGATTGGATGGATGACAAAGAAAAAACACCAATTACCCAGAAATCCCTAAGGGGGAACATAAGCTTTTATATATATTTATTTCATTACAGCATAAGTTGGAGTACATAAAAAGCTTTACCTAGATATATTTCAAAACCAAAACTGTTAATACATCAGTTACACATATAATTCACCTGAATTTTGAACAGCATCTAAAGCATTTGCATTAGTTAATCTGTTGTAAATGGCAGCATCAACACTGTTATTTCACGATTTCATAAATTTGTCCAAGGTTTATCCACTAAGACCTAAAAGCAAAGCACAAGATTCCTGCAAAAAGTAGCTTATTAAATGCTGTGGTTGTTTAAGGTGTATTGCAGGTGTAAAATGGTAACTAATTGGTAAAAACTAGAGCTGTTTAAGAAATATTTGAAAAAAAAATGTGCCCTGTAGTCACCACTGTCTCAACTACCAGCTCTGGTTTCCTGTCCCCACTATTTGTTCATCTCAGCTGGACATATAGTAGGTATTTTTGTCTCCTAATTCATCTCTTCTCTCCCATCCCTCTGCCCCACATTCCTATTTCTAGTAAGTAATTTATGAAAGTTAGAGAGTCTCCAAAATAGCCTGCTGATTCCTAATACTGATGGGTTCATTCCCACAGCTCTCAGCCAAAACAAATTAAAAGTGTGTGATTGTATATTCTGAGTGCACAATTCTACTGAGCTTCTGTCTCAATCGCTGCTTTTAGTAGCAGTAATGTAAAGTCAGAGGAGTTCCAGTAATCTACTAGATGTGTGGAACTATTACAAACTTGCATTAATTACCTCGGAGTAGGAGTTGAGGCAGTACATATACTTAAATAAAAACATACTTAGCTACAATAGTCCTTGGGCTCATAATGGTAATAGCTACACAGAGATGTTCTGTTAAATCCAGTGCAAATCTGTTGCACAAAATAACGGCAGACAGATAAAGGAAATTCATGAAACGGTTGTTACTAACAACTGTTTGACGGTACCACCATGTTCCCTTCTTGTGCTTTCTTAAGTTTAAGGAGCAATACCACTGAGAAAAAAGCCCAAAGATGCAGTTCTGTCTCAGTCTTCTGGGTGCATTTGAGTAGAAAGCACTACACGTCAGTCCAGGCACAAAGCACATCACCCCAGTACCACTGTTAAGCTTTGTGGTAACGAAGGGAAACACATCTATGGAGCAATCAACAGAACGGATAGCGTAATGCAGGAAAAGCAATAGGCCGCTCATGAATAGTGATAATCAGGATACACCACTCTGAGAGCCAATCAAACAGCACAGGAGAGTTACAGCTTTAATGTGAATAATTTATTCTTTTATCACTTTAAATTTTACCAGGTATTTATTTACAATGAATTTTTTTCGTGGACAGAATTTACATCAGCTACTGCACAACTTTAGTCACTAATAGGGTATGATTAGCATCCTTCCTGTGTTGCTAACAGTGCCTGTTTTGATCAAACAAATAGGGTTATTCTTTTGCCAATTATTCCTTTGACTAAGTTTGCAAGTGTAAACAGAATTGGTAGACATGCCTTTGTTGCAGTTAAGATTTCTTTTCACAGAACCAGTTAAAAGATGAAGATAGTACAGTTCCACCTGTAATTAGCATTTGCAAAGGAGACTTGTTTCTTTTCTGAAGGAGGGATTTAGTTTTAGATGCAATGCAGGCTTTAGGCATTTCCATGTTAGGCTCTGCAATGCTTCTTTACCAAAGCACTACTCCTGAGAAGAATCCAAATTACGTGCTTGGCCTCCCAGTACAGTGCATGGAGTCCCTCACCTCAGATTGGCAACACGAAACACAGAGCCTGTCTGGAAATGCTTTCCACGAGATGAAAACTTGCCCAATTGTACCAACAGGGACTAAATGTGTCTTGAATTACCCATCCAGGAGATAGAGCTCAAAACCTACCCAGAACTCAGTGTGTAGGAGCCTAAGTGTGCTTTTGGAGGATCTGCATCAAGTTCATCCTTGAATAAGAGCCATAGGAGGTGGTCCTGATACGCTTCTTCTAAGTAGTCATCTAGATTTGAGAACATACACACACATGAAGTGGGAGACCTGAGTTCAGTCCTTACTCAGCTTAAGGGAATTCAAGCATACATCCCCTAGCAGATGATCTTGAGACAGGAGTACTCCAGGGTGGAGGAAGCAGAAAAACTACCTCCTACATGGCCTATTAAAAGTGGAAGGGTACTGTGAGACTCATAAGGAAAGACAGCAGAGAGGACTATGTCTCTCCAGCTAGTCCCAGATTACTCAGAGACGATGATGGTTTGAATTCACCTACCTGGATAATTTCTGAGATTTTTAGCCAATTAATGTATAATACAAAACGCATAAATATTTAGAGATCAGGGATGACCTCCAAGAGGTTCTTCAATTCATCGCTAATCAGATGATGAGAGATGTGGATTGAATCCTTGCAGGCTAAGAAAGCCAACACGCATCTCCATGAACAAATACAGTAGCCTTCAGGCTGTTAGATAAATAGCTCTATTTTAAAAGCAAAACATACGCAAACACAGTTTGAGTGTTGAACCATGTTACACCACTGGCTTCTGGGTATCACATCATCTAGTTTCAAAGGGGTTGAGGCAGTAGCTAGGTAGGAGCATAACTGCTCAGAGATAAGCAGTTCAGAAAGGGTGGAGGGAAACTGCTTGGCACCTCCCCATGTCAAAAGGACGGTGGTTGCTCAATTTAAATTAAACTGGAGAGTTATGGGATGACAATTTTTGTCTTCTGAAGTCTATCTAAATTCTGTTTTTAATACCAAAACCTGGAGGGGTTTTTTTTTGGATACACTGAAGGGGGGGAAAAAACAACTTAGCAAACCTACCTCGGGCTTACCAGGGAGGAAACAGAGGCCACAGAGTAGGAAATCTGGATAGAAACATGCCTTTGTTGTCAATCATCAGGCTGTGATTATGCAAAGAGTGTACAAAGGAAACAGGTTTGACAGACAGCTACTAATGAAAACCAGACTCTGCCCTCATTTGCACTGTGTAAACAGTGAAATTGGGTAAGCACTTGATTCAGCCTTTTCTGACTACAGGAGCTAGCAAAAATACAAACTACTGCAGGTTTGTAGAGTGCTTATTACTGTAAATATTACTTTCAAATGTATTTCTTCATGGTGTACGGCATCAAATATTGGAAGAACGAACACATTTCATTCCTTCCTGAAAGTCTGTGGCATATTTTCACAGCTTAAATCACTGCAACTTCCCAAAACTCATTTAGAAGTATTTTCATGTATTAACAGGAACGAAAATGATTAATTAATGCTTAATTAACAGTAATGCAAAAGCTGGCTTGATCCCTTACTATGCTGTAGTACAGGAACTATACTACGTAATATTTTGAGCTACAAAATCATCTCGTATTGTAAGATAAAGCAGACACTTCCTTGCGTGTTCCTGGTGACTCTAGTAATTCAAAACCTGACCTAGTGCTTATGTCATTAGCTTAAGAACGCACCTAAGTGTTTCACTACATAGCTTGAAATACTTCCTACAGTTAACATAAAAATGATGCCAGAGGCAAACACATAATTCTTCTTTTCTGCTCAAGCTACAATGCTGTAATTTAATTGAGAGTCAACATTTCCAAGGATTCTTGTCTGAGGATGAAGTCCACCATTTAGTGAGAAAAATCAATTTTTTTAATGAATCAATAACAAATATGCCATCTGTGGTATTAAATTCCACTGCACCAACCTGTACTGAGGTTAAGATAAGTGTCACACTCAGCAAGGCTACAGCTCCTACCTGGCTGACACTTTAATTAGCTCCCTAGGGAAACAGGCTCGCTTGGTTAAGAACTTCTAGGACTAGACCACTGTTTTCTACAGGATGGCTAACCAGATTAGCCGCATTAAAACCTCCTGAAAGACAGATGGAGGAAATTGAAAAACAAAACAAAACAACCAAAAACCAAAACATGAAAGTGAAGGAAAGAATTACCTATGAACTTCACTATTCTCTTTTGTGAAGATGGTGTCTCTTAGGACAGAGCCTGCTGCCTGCCTTTGGAACTAGCAATAACCTGCAAGAATGTTAATGTCCTGTGTAACAGAAACATTGTAATAAAACATCAGAAGGTCTGCTTTCTTTGATCTAAGGTCCCTATGTCTTTCTAAAATAAGAATCTATACTAGAGCTCCAAGTATAAACCATTCTCTTCCACAGTCCATGTTAGTTCCAGGCTGAATTACCAATAGCAAAAACATTGGTTCTTTTTTTTTTGTTCAGAAAAGGTTTCTCAGTGATTTAGCATAAAGCCAAAATATTGGCCTTGCCTATTAGAGCTTTTATATAAAATGTATAAAATAAACGCATGTGCCCTTTTTCAATATAAGTCTGTCTGCACAGTTAGTTTACACTTTTCCAGTTCTGAGTAACGTGATAAAAAGTATGCTCCAACTTTCCACAGGCAGGAAGAAGCTTTGTATGGTTTTGTCTCGTTAGGAGGCTGCTCCACAAACAGCCCTCTCAGGTGGTTCAGAATCCCAATGACAGCATATGCCACCAGCACGTACTGCAATTAACAAGGACTTATTGATTACAGTAATCATTAGCTCAAAATAAATAAAGCAGTCTCTCAATTAAAAGATAGGGAAACATCATGCTAGTGCACAACATAACCAACAGGTGTAGCGCGTTCCTATTTTCCATGTCCTCCTTTGATGGTCTTGCGCTAAGTTGGAAAAGCCTCTTGCCACAGGATACTGAACATACAGTGAAACACGGAAGTTGTCTGCAGTCAAGTTTCAAAGAACTTACATTTGCTTTAGGTTAATCTTCCTTGACCTGCAGTTAACTAAAGAGCAGCTGAAGTACAAAATATTTCCCCCAACTCTAGTGGCATACATGGTCACGAGCAGTCTGACAATTTCAGTTCATTTTTGTTATAATTTAAAATCTCTGATAAAAAAGGTAATAAAACAATGTCTTTTTATACAGAAACCATTGCCTTTTTCAAATAAAGAACATATCAACATTTCCTATCTGCTGTAATATGCCACATTTTCAAAAGGTAACTTGCCTTTGTCTTTTTTTTTTTTTTTTTTGTATTCCAAATACAAACATGTGGCACACATTTGTGTTACTTAAAACTTTAAGTCTGGTATCTGTTAAACCATTTGAAATTCCTGGGACCACACAGTGCCACATCTTCCTTAAACCATCTATTGCACCAGAAGTGAAAAGCTGCAATTGCGATGTTCTTCCTATACTTTTCTAACACCGGAAATAGTTGGTTTAAGATGAAAACAAATGCAGCTAAGCTACGCTGCCAGCAGTGTTTATCCCCTCGTACCATTCCGGAGAGGACGAAAACAAGTAACAGAATAGGCTCCAGCCCAGATTGCAACTATGTGTAAACATGCAACCAATACTAACAGTAATGTCCCATTACGACATTGTTGTCAGGAATTTTTTAGAAATCCAGGTGTAAAAACATTTTTCTCAGATTGGGAATTGGCACATACATAATCCAGAGATTATCCTTTATAGCAGCTTTTCCTTTCATGTGCTTGGCTTTCCACACAAAGCATAGCAAACACACGAAGTATTAAAACTGAGTTACAACCAAGTGGCTCCAGCTCAAGATCCTGGAAGCAGAGAGGAGGGAAGCAGGGGAGCCCTTTCACTCTGCAGACATATCGAAGAAAGTCCCCTCTGTAGGGTGGAGTTTGTGGATTCCCCACAGCTGCAACCCAGCTCCCCACTCAGGAAGCCAGAACCAGGCTGGCCACCTCACAGCAGGAGGGAGCCCTCCTGGTCCCCTGCTTTGTCCAGCCTCTCAGGCAGGTTGAGCACAAAAGGTAGGAGGACACCTTTGGCATCCAAGGGAGCTTTAAGAAGCTCCCTGTCAAAGGTGCCCTTGATCCCACCATCTGCTTCCACCTCGCCGTCCTGGGCTAGGCTGAAGCGGAGCGTGCCGGTCCGGTTGACACAGTAGATGGTGTTGCCCAAGGGAACGCAGCGGAAGGGCTGGATGGGACCACTGCTGGGCCGCAGACTGGCACACTGGCTCCAGAGCTTGGCCACCGTGTTGTACCGGAAAACTTCAACACCGCCGCCAGTCCCACTGCCTGGGCCCTGCTCCCCGCCACGGCTGCTGTTCACATCAAAGCGGTAGATGAAGTTCTTGAAGGCAACCATGTCAGCAGAGCGCCGGCGGCTGCTGTTATAAGG
>NW_010405149.1:1004-1265 GCF_000710305.1 Buceros rhinoceros silvestris | reverse complement strand
AGGGCACTCCTGCCACTCGTCACGCTTGGGGTCATACTTCAGCAGGCGGTAGAAGAGGGAGCCTCCCGACACATAGATCTCTCCATTACAGGTGGTGGCTTCGTGAGCCACAGCAAAGGCACCCTTGGGCAGTGGTGCCACAGGGCTCCAGCGGTCAGTTCGTGGGTCATACCTCTCCACAGTGAAGAGGCACTCACCCCCCACAGCATAGAGGTAACCATCCAGGGCCAGCAGCTTGAGCTGCGAGCGTGGCTGAGCCAG
>NW_010405149.1:607-842 GCF_000710305.1 Buceros rhinoceros silvestris | reverse complement strand
CTCCTGCCTACATGTGTCCGTGGGAGGGTTGTAGCAGAAGCATTTCGCAGAAAGGCGGGCCCGGGGTTCCCTGCCTGCCACAATGCCCCCTGCTAGGAAGAGGTAGTTATGGAGGACGCACATGGCGCAGCCCTTGGCGTTGGCCTCCTCTGGCAGGCGCGTCAGCACCCTCCACTCACCACTGGCCTCCTGGTAGCAGTGTATGAGGGAGCTGCTCTCCTCCAGTGACACCACA
>NW_010405149.1:0-349 GCF_000710305.1 Buceros rhinoceros silvestris | reverse complement strand
GGAGGGCCTCGTTGGCGGGCTGCTCTCGCGGCTCTGGGGCCGCCTGCCACCCCCCAGCCTCTCAAAGGCATCGCTGACCTCGGCCACCAGCAAGCAGGGCCGGCCGGCCTCCATGCGCCGTTGCAGGATGAGGTCCCGCTCAGTGCCACTGAGGCGGCCATGTCGTGGCTAGCCGCTGCTTCTTTGCCAAGCAGAGGAGCTCGTAGCAGTTTTCGAGGCGAAGCTGGGCGCGCATGGCCTCGGCAGCACAGTGCAGGGCACAAGGCATCTGGAGGACGCGAGCACCGCTCACCACCTCGGCCAGGTTGTCGTGCCGCACCTCACCCATGCGGGCTGTGTACACGTAGTC
>NW_010405148.1:37915-44262 GCF_000710305.1 Buceros rhinoceros silvestris | reverse complement strand
TGGAAATATATATATATATAATTAAAAAAAAATATTTATGTGTTTTATTGCTGATTCCTTGGCTTTGATTTTAATAAGATGATTGCAAGAACTATCAAGTATTCTGTTGACTTCAAGGCACCTTTCAACTTATTGTAAGCTTTAGTTTATATTGTTATTTATTGGTCTTAATGAAAGAAAAGGCAGAAAATACTTTCTTCATTTTTTTTAATAAGTATTACTTCATCATTTTATACATTCCTTTAAAATTTCTCAACGGGTACAAGCAGATAGCGTGACAAATACTAAGAGATGATAATGTATCGTGTCTTTTTGGCAGAGAAGCATGAGAGGATATGATTAATTTTTCCACAGGAAGAAGTGTCTGATCAGATACCTTGATAGAGACTCCACCCAGTGGGGCGTACTGAGACACTGAGAAGAAAGCTGTGAGAAGTAATTTGGATTATATGTAGTCCTACACAGATGGTTGATGTACTGGAAGCTTTCCTTGTCATCTCTAGTTAAGTCAGACTTTAAATACATGCAAATATTTATATCTGCATGCGTACATACATACGTATATACTTATATGTACCTGTAAGCATAGGGAGAGTTACAAAAGTGTTTTCTAGTATGTAATTTATCCTTTTATTTCCACTGTCATTTAACATTTTGAAATAATACTGCACACTTTTGTATCAAGAAGCCATCATCACTGAGCTATGAGGTAGTTCTCACACTTCCCCAGGCTGTTAGCAGACCTTCAAAAGTGGATGGAAAAGCTTGCGGGCAAACAAAACGCCTTTTCTTTAGTTCGCAGCTGATGAGTTCTGAAGGTTTCAGCCAGACACCTGGGGATGCCTGCACCCATGCCAGAGGGGCAGGCACAGAGGTATGGGGAGGAGATGCAATGTGTGCCCTGTCCTCAGCTGTCCCCACTCTGAGCCAAAACTCTCTACTGACCCTGACACAGTCCTCTTGATCCTCCTCAACTTCAAAGCTCCCTGGTAAGCAGCTTTAAGTTGGAGAATGCTCTGCTCTCTGCCCATAATAGGTTATTTCATTTTCAGAGGAGTTTTAAGGGTCATAGAAAAATAGCTGCACAGACATGCCAAAAATCCTCTGCAACTCATGCAGTCATGTCTCTGCTCAGCTGCTACCAGCTCACATACGTCACAACCATGGCAAGAGCAGCAGCCACACATTTCTGCTTTGAGGATTAACTGGTGGGTTTTTGTTGTTGTTTTGGTTTGGGTTTTGTTTTGTTTTTTTAAATGGAAAGCTTATTCATAATAATCCACATGCAACAGGAAGAAAAACCTCTGACTTTGACTTACAGCATGTATCTTTAATGGCATCAATATCCATTTCCAAGACGTGTTTGTCTTGTGTATTGATCCTGTACCTACTTCTCTTTTATCTGCGTTTTTCAACTCCATGGTCATCTAAGAGATTTTTAGATAAAAATTTCAGTGTGTCAGATTATCCTGATTAGGCTTTAAGAGCTTAATAGAGTAAAATAGGAAAGCTGTTTGTGTAAGTGTGTATACACAGACAAACACACGCACACAGGACTTCCGCAGTGTAAGGATCTGCAGAGTTATAAAACCACCCTGCATACTGACATGAGCAATCCAGTTTATTGCTGAAGTAAAAAGGTGAATATGCTGGAATGTAAGTAGAGGAAAGATAGATAAATATTAGCAAGGATAGAGATAGATGAGAAATTCTATAATTGTCTATATTTTTCTGCTAGAAATAATGCTTTGCAATCTTTTCCCCACCTTTTTTTTTTCTTTTGATTGTTTCAAATTACGTGTTTAATATGTCCTTGATAAAGAACTCCTACATTTTACAGATGGGGAAATATAATTTCCTTATTTATATTTGTCATGGTTTAACCCCAGCTGGCAGCGAAGAACTGCATAGTCATTCACTCACTCTGCCCTCCAGGAGGAAGGGGGAGAGAATCGGGGATTAAAAAAAAAAAAATTAAAACACGTGGGTTGAGATTAAGACAGTTTAATAGGATAAAAAGGGAAGAAAATAATAATAAAGGTACTACTACTAATAAAATAATTAGAACATACAAAACAAGCAATGCACAATGCAGTTGCTCACCACTCACAAACCGATGCCCAGCGAGTTCCCAAGCAGTGTCCCATGACCTCCTTTCCCCCCAGTTTATATACTGAGCATGATGTCGTGTGGTACAGAATATTCCCTTGGCCAGCTTGGGTCAGCTGTCCTGACTGTGCCCTCTTACAGCTTATCGTGCCCCTCCAGCCTTCTCTCTGGCTCTCTTCTCTCTTCATGAGAAGATGAAAAGTCCTTGATTTAGTATAAACACTACTTAGCAACAATGAAAACATTAGCATGTTATCAACATTATTCTCATATTAAATCCAAAACACAGCACTCTACCTAGGAACGCTGCTTCTAGGATTAACATTAACTCCATCCCAGCCAAAACCAGGACAATACTAAATAAAGCTAATATAGCATTTTAATATGACAGTAATTTTTAAGTATATACAACTTACATTGTGCATGATGCCATTTTTGATTAACTGAAATCTATGGGTCTTTTTTCAGAAACACACAGCATAAAAATCTACTGGAAAGAGGATGAGACAGCCAGACAATGATAAAAACATGATATTGCATGTAGATTGGAAGACATCCAGACATCCATTAAAAACCTGAGCTCTCGTGCTTGTAATATACAGCTTTTTATCTTTTAAATGCACATCATTCCTCCTCTGCTTCTGTATTCTGCAGATATATATATGTGATCCAGGCTTACCACTAGACAAATAAAAAAAAGGAATAACAGATACATTTCCTTCCACTGAAAATTAAGTAGCCTAAATTGTAAAAATCTTCCTGAATTGTCCTTATCTTTACCTAGAGAAGCTGAGAGGAGAGAATTTGTCAGCAAAAGTTTCTGATGAGATCTGATCTACAAATCCTTTCTTTTTAATTATAAATTTTTCTGTTGTGATTTCTGGGAAAGTTTATTCCTGCCTGCACTTCCCAGATGGCTATCACACGACTCAGCTTTTATAAGGTCTTCTGAACTGATTAATGGGTGTTCAACGGCGGAAGATTTTGTATCCAAACCTCATAATCTAAAAGCATGCGGCATATCATTTACAGGGTACTTCAGCTGAACCAGGACTGGGGCCAGCAGCGTGCCAGTTAGGGTGACATTCTGCAAACTGACAATGTCGGTCATTTCAGCGGTTTCTTCATTTCATAGCACAACTCACCTCACAGTCTGGAGGGCTCCATGTTGCATTTCATTGACTTTGTCAACTGCTACCTTTTCCATTTAGCACTTATGCAGAGAGAGTGAACTTCATGTCCTTTGTTCAGCATCTTGCCCTACAAATCTTGTGTGTAAGCACCACGTTTTACATGCTCTTTCTGAGAAAACAGCAATCACGAAAATCTCCTCTTTACCCTTAAACCCCTTCAAGATGACAATGTCTTTACATTTTTAATAGGCTTTTGACTTTATTTGGTGGAAAATGGGAGGAAATTGCTTTTGCTTGGAAATGTTTCTCTGCTAGTTCATACATTTTCAGCCAGTGTTCAGTTAAGTCAGTCACAGCCTCTGCTTTGAAGCAAGTCTACCTTCAGAAACACTGTATCCACTAAGTCATTAGCAATTCAGTGAGTATCTCTAGCACATATATTATAAAGTTCCTCAGGGCATTTCAGTCTTATCTCAGGAAAAAAAGCAAACCCCAAACTCTCAGAAACACCTTTCTTTCTGGATTCCATGTATGCCAACCTAACAATGCCAGAATGGCAGTCAAAAGCAGGAGGTTCACCTTTCTGCAGCAGCAAAGGGGTAGTAAGATTGATCCTGTGTCCAGCATGGATTCATTTTGTATCTATACTAAATTCTATCTATAATACTTCTATTTTCTAATTATTCTGAAGTCTTAGATAAAGTTCAATATTGTATTAAAACTAAAAGACTGCTTAGATCTATTCGGATTTTAATGTAACTTCAGGAAAGATACAGTTCTTTAAGTTGCAGTATCAGAGTTCCTAACGCAAATCCATAATTACAATTTGCTTTTTCCTGGAAGGTGGGCCTCTTGCTCAGATACATCAATGTTTCCTGTAAGGAAAGCCAGGCAAGTCTTAAGTTAACTAGGGACTGAGGAAAAAACTTTCCCTTCGTGCTAATATATGGTAAATCATAACTTCAGATATAAAAATAATATGTTATGAAACTATATGACAGGTCTCCTTTTAACATTTTGACATTCTATTCTGAAAATTTATTATCTCTGTAAAACAAAAAAATCTGGAGATAACCTTCAACCACTGGTACTGGAAAGGGAGTCCTGATAACATCCTGGAAAAAAAAATGAAATCTGTTACCTGAAAGGAGGTTGTAGCGAGGTAGGGGTTGGTCTGTTCTCTCAAGTAACCATTCATAGGACAAGATGAAATGGCCTCAAGTTGCACCAGAGGAGGTTTAAGCTGGATGTTAGGAAAAATTTCTTCACCAAAAGGGTTGTCAAGCATTGGAACAAGCTGCCCACTGAAGTGGTGGAGTCCTCATCCCTGGAGATATGTGGTGCTGAGGGACATGGTTTAGTGATGACCTGGCAGTGCAGGGTGAATGGTTGGACTCAACGTTCTTAAAGGTCTTTTCCAACCAAAATGATTCTGTGATTCTCTGAAGTGCATTGGACTTGTGAAAATGTATAGAGAAAGACAAGGTTTAAGCGTAAGAACTCATGCAATTTTGCCGACATGAGCCATTGCCATGCCTTTCCATGAGCGGTAGTACCTCATCAACAAAGTTGCACGCTCTGCTCTACTTCTCATTGACTGTATTACCCAAGTGCAAGGACCATACTACATATTAAGGACATTATTCGTGGTGTCCCTATCTCCATGTTGTCCTAGCTTGTCCAGGATAAGTCAGAAGGTGATGGACAGAGCTACTCCCTCTCCCCTGCTAAGAAAGTGGTAACCATTCGCACAACATCCCCCTCCCTGAAAAACCATGATATTTTTAAACTCTTGCATTACAAAAAGACTACAGGTATTCAAGGTAACTAGTCATACGTCACCAGCTGGCTGAGGTTAGTCAAATCATGGGACAAATTCTCTCTTTAAGTAGCCCTCCTCCCATTCCAGGAGCAAGAATTAAGAAAAAGGCATAGGGAGAAAGAAAAAAAAACTTTGCAAGGCCTCTTAAGTTTGGGGAACTAAAACAGCTCTAATAACAATAAAATGATATTGTATACAAAACAAAAACCAAGACATTGACAAGTTTATGTAGGATTAGAAATCTGGTGTGGCAAGGATTAAACTGTGGTTAAGGAAACAAGGCGTCAAGGAAAGAGAACTACCAGTTTGATGGTTAGTTAATGGCAGTGGCGCGTGGCCATGGGCAGGGACTGAGGTTGGCACGTGCTGGGAAACAATGGCAGGAACACGCAGCAGTGGCGGCAGAAATCGCTGCAGAGACAGCAGAGCACGCAGCAGAGGCAAGGGGCCAGGGCAGCAGTGGTGGCAGTCCGGTCATGGCGGTCCAGCAGCAGAGCCACTGGTGTTAGCAGTAACAGCAGTCACTAGCAGCAACATGGGGCAGCTCTGGGGCAATCGCAGCAGACAGCAGTGTTGAGAGGCAGCGAGAAGGGTGGTCGCAGGCAAGTGGCATTGAGAGAAAGGAGGTCATAGCTGCTCAGGTGGCAGGCAAAAAAAGGCATACCTTTCCATTGGCATATCATTCTTAAAGAAACACCATGTCCGCCAAAAGCTTCACAGCCAGTGAGATGTGAATACAATAATTGGTGGTTTGATATATCCATCAAAATAAACCAGCCCTGCTTATCTGAAACCAGGACATCATATCAAGACTGTTCTCCAGTCTTACAAGGAATTCATCACTTTCCTTTCTTTTTTCTGTATTTTCTATTCTACCAGTAGTCACATGCTTTTGTTCAGATTTTTTTGCTGATTTTTTTTCCATTTATAGAAATACTTCAGAAATATTTAGTTATATTACCTTCATGAAACACAAAATTAAAGGGGTAGGAAATTAAAATAAATAAAACATAATTCTGCTTTTATTTCCTCTATTAAGGACAACTTAGAATGCTTGGAAGTTATAATTTGTGTTAATGCAAATTATAACGCAGTCTATGATCCATAAGGAATTCTGAAAAGTTGTTTGTTAATCTTCTCCTACCTTGCCTTCTGCTCTGCTGGGCTGCCTTAAAAGAACACACTTCTCTAAACAGGTCTTTTTTTTCCCCAACAAAGCAACCATCATTCCTTTAAGGACCCTCATCAGGAAGCTGAATGTAATGGTAACATGGTCAGATGTC
>NW_010405148.1:31747-37864 GCF_000710305.1 Buceros rhinoceros silvestris | reverse complement strand
CAGCAGGAAGCTGAATGAAAGGGTACAATGGTACGATGTAAAAACATTATCAGACTGAGCATGGTGCCTGAAGATACACTGAAGAAACCTGCTGTGGTAATACTAATCACGATAGAAGGTGCTACGCTTCTTGAAAGAAAGGGCTTATAAATGCCATGAGTTAAGTGTGAATTAAACAACCATTTTTTTTGCATATTCCATGTTTAAAGTCAAACTACATTTGCCTCTGGTATATGATCATTCTTCTTTTTCTGCTCCTAGATGAAAGATGTGGAATTTTCTGGAATAATTAGGACTAGACACCACCACAACACCAAGGGTGTGATCAATGTCCCACTCTGCCCTCCATTCCACATGGAGAACATATCCATATCCAAAGGAAACTGTGTGTTTCTTCATCCTTACTGCCTGCTGTTGTTTTCTTATGGTGCCTAGGCAGGGCAGAGCTTCTGGAAGCCCTCCAACTATTTCAACCTTCAGGAGAAAATTAGGTTTTAACAGTCTGTCTTTTGTTCTGTGCATCTATGTTTTGTGCAAAAGCACTGAAAAAGAGTCTTCATATAATTCTCATCTATAACAAAAGCTCTGATACTGATATCTAAGTACCTGGCTAATCAGACGGTGCAGAAAATACTGGTAGAGAAGTCTAAATATGCTGTCTTTTTATGACACTGCTAATATACTGCAGTTTTGGGATTTTTTAAAATGTGGTAAGAAGTTGGTTTGTATCAGTTGGGATGGGTGTGGTAAAGCACGTTCCAGGTTACTAAAAGAACTGGCTAATTAAGTCCCAGTGATCATAGCATTCTCTGTCAATATTCAGGAGAAATAAAGAAAACTAAAGAGTGGAACTGTCTTGTTTTAACCTTGCCTTGTACTTACCTTGCCTTTGAAAGGTTAAAAAAAAAAAAAAAAAGTAGGAGTTTGAGACTTGCAGATTTAATCAGATTAATTTTGACCTATAGAAAATTACTGGAACAAACAAATGAACTCCAAACATCTAAAGGAATATCAACTAAATGAGTAATGTTCAATCTGGACCAGTTAAAAGCAAATCACATCTGGTAAACCTTATAAGCAAGCTGTGGAAATGTTTGGATGAAGCACTGCAGCATCGATCCAATGACTGGACAAACCTTCCTAAGAGAGTTAGTATCAGTGTAACAGAATGGAAGAATGTGTAAGTGAGATTCTGCAGAGGTTAATATTTCCTTAATAAGCAGGATGAAAGAACAGAGATTGTGCTAATTACATTTGTAGATGCTTCCAAGCTGAGAGAGACTGCTGAAAGATTACTTCAAATTTAAAATTACCTTCTTCAAACCGGAGACTATTTGAAGGGAAACAGATAGAATTCAACAAGTACACGATACTATGCTTCAGCAGAAATATTTGTTCATGCAGGATTGGGAACAATTGACCAAGCAGCAGAAAACATTCTGGGTGTAATAGCAAATCATAGTTGAACATGATCCAACAACATTGTTACGGTAGCAATAAACAAATCCCATACAGGAATTTATATGCAAGAGTACACGTATAGGACAGCAAATAATCCTTTCATTATTTACCTTTGGGAAGGTCTCAGCTGGAGTACCTTGTCTGCCTTCAACCCATCGAGACAGATGCAAGCCAGATGGAAAGCCAAGTGGAAAGCGATCATCACATCCAGAAACTGTGATCACGTGAGGAAAGGATAAAGGACCTGGGGGTTGAATAATACAAAGATGGAAGCAAGAATAAATTTTTAAATATCTAAGATGTGTCAGCAGAGGTGAAGCATAGATAATTCCCGAAACATATTTCCCAACGAATTCTAGTACCTCTTTATCAATGGATTTTGAGCACCAGTTCACAGCCTTCCCAAGCCTGTGATTCCAGTTTAATCATAAACTGGTGTGCATATTTCTGCCGTTTGGGTTTGGAGAACTTGTCCTATGAGGAGCGGCTGAAGGAGCTGGGACTGTTCAGTCTGGAGAAGAGGAGGCTCGGGGGGGACCTTATTGCTCTCTGCAACTACCTGAAAGGAAGTTGTAGGGAGGTGGGGTTGGTCTCTTCTCCCATATTAAGAATGACAGGAAGAAAGGCAATGGCCTCAAGTTACACCAGGGGAAATTTAGGTGGGGTTGGTCTCTTCTCCCATATTAAGAATGACAGGAAGAAAGGGAATGGCCTCAAGTTACACCAGGGGAAATTTAGGTTAGATATTAGGAAAAATTTCTTTACAGAGAGGGTTATTAAGCATGGGAACAGGCTGCCCAGGGAGGTGGTGGAGTCCCCGTCCCTGGAAGTGTTTAAAAACCGTGTGGATTTGGTGCTGAGGGACATGGTTTAGGGACCCTGGCAGTGCAGGGTGAATGGTTGGACTCGATGATCTTTAAGGTCTCTTCCAACCACATGATTCTATGATAACAGCTGTTGGAAACTCATTCTGCTACCGCAGAGTGTTTGGAGTCAAGATTTCAAATACAGCTTGGATACGATATAGTAGAATGTGGCTGGGGTGAGAACAGAAGGAAAATTCATTGCATGAATTAGTTTTGTCTTCTCATAGATTTTAAGTTATTCACTCGTCAGCCATATAGCTGCAGATTTCTACACAAGCAGACAAAAATTTAAAAAATGGAACAAGTTTTGCCAGCTTACTGGGAGCTAAGTAAAGCAGTCAACTGATATGGGACAGCTAATCCTTTGCTATAATTTTTTTTATAAGGCATAATGTATTTTGGTGACAGGAATATGACCAACCAATACTTCCTCTAGTCTGGAATCATACTGGAACATACCGCAGTTAGGTAAAATGAAATGACCTATGGTGTCCAATTCTGAAATTTGTTGGGAATAAAACTTGCAAACCATGATATTGATAAGAATCTTCTGTCAACTGATTAACAAGAAATGTGTCTTGTGGCACTTTTGTTTTATTAAGAGAATGTCAGTTTTAGAAAAAAAAAGATAGGAACACTTGCTATAGGATTAGGTTTAGGCAGCAGGAAATGGTGCAGTTCTGTAGCATATAAATACTTACTGTTCTCTTTGATTAAAACAATTTGATAGGATTCTTTATGGTAAAATGCATAGGCTTAAAGACCATGGTCAGATACCTGAGGCTGTGAGAATCTGATGCAAAGCCAAATAGTGCAAAGTCAGCTAGCAGAAAATGGTGCATGAAGACAACTCACGCGTCGTAAGAAATTAGGAGAAAGAGTTAAAAAGGAAAATAATACTGTGAGAGAAATCAAAGGAATAATTAATCAGAGGGGGATAAATAGGAATTTTCTGAAAGCATCAAACAGGTAAAATACCTTCAAGATGAATTTTCACAGACTGAATAACAGTAAATGTTATTAAATATAACTACATGAAAAGGGAATTTTAGCCTCAAAGCCATCCTACATCAGAACCTATTTAGGAAATAAATAAATGCTGTATATCTTTCTTGGCAACAACCCGTGACCATTTCTGCTTACTCTCTTGATATTCTGCTGAGGATTCTGTCTGTACGCCTCTCTAATTCTTATTTGGCTTAGCAAAATCTTTAATTTTTAATAGAGAGTAGTGAGAATTATTGTCCTACATACCACTCAACTGTACTTAAAATATTTCAAAAAGTTATGCTTTAAAAAAGACACATCTTTGTAAAAGCAAGAAAAGTATATTTAATACAAACTATTTTAGAAAAATTTTAGAAAAATTAGAAAAATTTTCCAATTATTTCAGGAACAATTTCCATTTAAATTTTCTGTGGATCATTGAAAGCTTTGGTATCCTTAACCTCTCCAGAGGTTGAAGGTGATGACAGCATAACATCTCTGAACTTTCCGTGGCATTAGATGGCACTATACCCACATAGTTTTTGTCCCGTCCACCTGACAAATAATCAAAGCTCTATATCATGCTTCACCATGTACCGAAAGTGGAGATAATTGACAGTCAGCTCTCAGAATGTATTACGTGGATGCATTTTATACACCCATATGGATCAAAAATAAAAATATACTGGCTGATGAAACTGGTAAATGGTTTAAAATAGCAGGAAGGGGAAAGATTAATTTTGCATTCTGCCACGTGGTACAGCAGCTAATGTCAACACTGGTTTCTCAAGAAATACCATGATGCTTCCATTTTATTTGAATTTTTCTCAGAGTATTTGGCAGAAGATCTGGAAGAAATCACATCAAGAAAATTAAACTGAAAGCTGGAGAGGTGTTTTTTACTAGGGCAAGGGGTAATGGCTTTAAACTGAAAGAAGGTAGGTGTAGATTAGATGTAAGGAAGAAATTCTTTACTGTGAGGGCTATGAGGCACTGGAACAGGTTGACCAGAGAAGTTGTAGATGTTCCCTCCCTGGAAAGAGTTATCTTGTTCTGCTATTCAGAATCATCAAGTAATTTTGTAAAGCATTTCTGTCCAATATTCCTGCTAGTGACTGCACTGCTTAGAGTTGACGTTTTATAGTAAGATCCATATGTGCAAACTGACACAAACCTGGATATAATGAATATAAGGCCATGCTGGATGGGGATTTGAGAAACCTGAGCTTGTAGAAGGTGTCCCTGCCCACAGCAGGGAAGTTAGAAGTAGATGTCTTAAAGGTGCCTTCTGACCCAAACCATTCTATGATGCTACACCATCACAGAAATTATATTTAGAGCTCATCTGATGGCCTAGTAGTTGCAATGCATTCAGAAAGCAATCCATGGTGAGGATGCAATATATTTAAAATAATGTTGACAGGAACAGAAAGACCTGGAATATGTTATTCTGGTATGAACTGGTCTCTCCAGCAAATTGTTTATTTCTCTTCAATAAAATGTTTTCCTAATTAGCACAATTAATTGAAGTGAAGCCTTGCTTTTATCAACTACCAATTGATGTTTTAGAAAGAGTATTGCTCAATTATAGGTCTTTGATTTCACATTGTTATGTGAAAACCTGTTATTGTTTTCTTTTACCGATACTATTTTGAAGTGAAAATAATTTTTCACAGAAACTTTTCATTAAATTTGTGAATGCAGCAGTAAAAATTTTAACGTATGATTCTTAACCAATATAGTTCATATCTATATTGTTTGTATATTTTTGTAATTCTCCAGAAACATGGTAAGCAGTTTAATATTAAAATAATGAAAAGGAGTAATTTTCAGATGCCCACTTTAAGTCCATGTTTCACCAATACTTTGTTATGCATTATGCAGAAAATTAAGACCCATCAAGAGTGGGAGCTGTTTATTTCTGTGGTGGTCTTAACTACCTTCCTGTGTTGGAGACAAAGGCAGAACCAGCAGCCGCCCTGATAAGCATCTAAAACCATTTTCCCACCTCCATTCCGGTGCTTGTGCAACCGAGTTTGCACAAAAGTGGGGCTCCGAACCCCTGTGGAGAAGGCACCTGTGAGTCTGAGTTCTGGTGAAAACTCATCTAGCCTTGTTTCCTGATATTGACTACAATACACATTCGATCGAGTATATAAGAAATGGGAATCTCGTTGAAGAGACAGGGAAAGAAAGGAAGGAGTTTATTCTGTTTCTTCTCAGAGTACGAGCTGAGGCAGGGAGAATCTCTCTCAGCTCTGGGCCGCTAGAACTGAGGTGCTTAAGACACTTTATTCCCTTCAGGCTGGGACACTGGCTGACTGTGTTGGTAAGAGATTGCGTTTCTGTATTGTTAAGCAAGAGATTCTTCTATTACATAGTGGAGATCGTATCATTGTGAATACGTCCCTCCCTGGGCTTTGATAAGCAGTCTTCAATTTGCATTGGTAAAGAGGAGGTATTCAGATTTCTATTTGAAGCTGATTGGTTTGCGAAATTTGCTTTCCCTCGGTGTAAAGTGTTCAGTTTTGTGTTAAGTTATTGTTTTATGTAAAAATTCCCTAACCTGACATCCTTTGAACTTGTTAAAGGAAACCAAATAAAAGACATTTTGTTTTATTTGTAATTGCTTACGGGTATTTTCATAACAATTTCTTTGCTCACGATGTGAGACATACAGTAACTCATCTGTAGGAATGGGATGAGGAATTCAGGATATATACAAATACTGTTGTATCAAATACTGTTAATATTTGAATTGCTGATTAGAAGTATGTTTACAGGAATCTCCTTACACTTTGTA
>NW_010405148.1:28541-31627 GCF_000710305.1 Buceros rhinoceros silvestris | reverse complement strand
CCCTACACCTGAACTGGCTTTTTAAATCTTTTTTTTAAAATTTAATTTCTAATTAGGGAAAATATGAACTGAAAATTAACATCCTTATCTTGTGCTGCTATTCAGAGCAATCAAGTAATTTTGTCAAGTATTTCTGTCAAGTGTTTCAGCTAATTACTGCACTTCTTAGAGTTGCTGTATTATAATAAGACCCGATGTGCAAACTGTCACAAAACTGGATATAATGAATGCAATGAGACTGTAATACTAAATGGCTTCATGAAGTTCTTTAGATCCAGATGAATTACCGTCCACAGAGGTTGGTTTCTATAAGGGATCATATGAGATAATTTGAAAAGCTATATATTTAAAGTTTAAAGAAACCAGTGGAGAAAATTCCACCTCCTTATTTCAGACTGACTTGCTGAAATTTTGATCACAATTCATTGAACCTCCTTTCTCTTCTATTTACAATGGTAATCCAAATTTTATTAAGACAACACTATGAAATTATGATTGACCTAACAATTCCTCAGCTGTTCAGCAGAGGGTTGCATGTACTCATAAAATCTTCAGATACAGATCATTTAAAATCATTCAGTGATGAAACATGAAACAACTCCCCCTCCTTACCTCTCTCTGCCCACCCCACCCCCTAAGTTGCCTGAGTATATGGAAACAAGAATGAAAAATAGGGTTTTTAGTTTTGCCTTGTAATCAGAAGAGTGATTGATTCCTTTGGGGGAAAAGAAAGGAGGGAAATATCACACTTGCTGCCTCCACAGGGGTTTCTACACCCTCAATGTTAATGTGTCGGTGAACATAAGTGTGAGACAGATCTAAAAGCTCTTGAGGTCAGAGCTGTTAACTATGAGAACAGTTGCTGATGCCAGTGGCTAATCCACTCTGGAAACTTCCTGCCTTTTTCTACTCATTTCCTCATTTCTCTCCTCAGGAGTCCCAGTATCTTTAGTTGCCACACATGAGAAACTACAAAGCATATAAAATATGGTTTTTAAGATCTCTTTTCCTAATGCCTGAAGATTTCTATTTACCAAAAAAAAAAAAAATCATGATTAATTTTTAATGTCAAGTTGAATACAGTTTCCAAAAGGTGCATTCCCTGAATCACTGGATTAATTTAATCAACTTCACTTTGCATTAAATAGATCACTCATGTAAAAATGTTAAAATAATACTGTTTCATCATGTAAGCTTGGGGAAATGCTTCAATTAACAGCCTCTGAGACCCTCAGGAGAGTTATAAAAATAAGGAATACTAGGGTAGAGCTCTCTAGAAATGTGTTCGTATTCAAATGAGGAAATAGAGGAGCTAATGTTCAAGATTAAGTACATCTTTTGCATCTCACTAGTATACATTTTATTCTAATGGAGAGAGAACAGAATTACAAGAAAATGGCTGGATTTTTAAGACTGGTGTGGAAAAGAGTTGACAAGTCTCCTGGCAGCATTACTTGTTTCTCAATCTCTTGTTTTTCACACCTAGATTATATTGTTCTTGTGGGAATTGCTGCTTCCTTCTTTGTCAAATGTGGTTTCAGCTTCAAGGTTACAGAGAAAAAAAATCTAAACACATGAGAAGGTTCAGATGCATCTCTGTAACTTATTTATTTACAATAAATACACCTACTTTTTTTTTCTGAAATAGTTCTCAAAATCCAAGAATCCTCAGGGTCCTTGAATATTTTGAACTGGCAACCATTCAGGTATTTGTGTGGTCTTGTTTCTACATTCCTAGTGGTTTTTCATTTTTTTAAAGTTCTGAATACATGAAAAGGTTCTTCTGAAATGTTTAGATTAGCTTCTTATCTATTGAGAGGCTGATGATCGCACCAATTTTTAAGTAATGCTTGCTCTGTATTTTACTGTGAAAAGGACTCCAGAAGGAATAGATAAATAATAAGGATGGACAGTTTGCTGAACTCATGCCAATAATCCTGTTGTTAACAATAATAATGTAGCACTCAAGGAAAATCAGAATGTGCTTCAAAAGACATTTGAATTAAATTTTTGTTTGTCAGGGGCTTGCTTGGGAACTTAAAATCTGTCTTTCCTATAAATGGAAGATTAGAGGATTTCTAATTTTCAAATGTTTTTTCTCTAAATTCACTGTGCATAGAAGGAGGGATTTTTTAATATACAATCTGTGATCTTAAAGCTTCCCAGATGAGCTATATTCCTTGTAGAGGCCTAACTTGTATCTCAGAAAAAGGGCAATCAGGCAACCTTCCCTCCTAACACATTGAGAGCTGACATTCCTATTTCCAAACTCCACTTTCGGGGGAATGTGAAATAATTTATGCTAGGAAACTATCAGAGGTTCATGAACAGGCTCTCCTTTTCTACATATCTGATTACTAAAAACTCTGTTGGATGTGAGAGATTGTGGCTGCATTCCTTCATCTGCGTAGGAAAACTGAACAATTCTTTACCACCTTCTACTGCAGCATCCCCTTGGTTTTAGCTGCTGAGGCCATCTCTAGCTGTGCCTTGTGTCGTGGTTTAGACTCAGCTGGCAACTAAAGCCACGCAGTTGTTTTATTTTCTCCAGGAGTAGAGAATACAACAACTACCTAAGGGTCAATGAAGGGGACAAGAGAGGGCTCACACATCCCTTATGATCACAGGCAGAAGACAGACTGGACTAGGGGGAACAAAATCTATTCAATTCAAACAACAAAACCACAAAAAAAAATCATCAATTAAATTAGAGTAAGACAGAAAAGAGAACAAGATCTCACATACACCTTCTCCTTCTCGCACACTCACCACCACAGAGGGGGGAACACAGGATGAGGGGTACAGTCAGTCTTAATGCTTTCCAGGTTTTTCCAGCTGTTTACTCCATGGAAAATACCTCTCACAGGTCCCTCCAGCCCCATGACTTCCCCCTCACAGGACACACTGGGATATGCGGCATACATATTGCTGCCAATTACATCTGTCTCCTTGCTGGGCTCAGACTCACTTCGGCATCTGACCAGGAGGCAGCATTGTCTGGTGCCTCTGGCCGTGCCGCTGGTGGGGTGAATTTTGACAGCACTGAACCAGGTTTTGACTACTGCTCTTGTACCTTCTTCTTTTTC
>NW_010405148.1:18475-28410 GCF_000710305.1 Buceros rhinoceros silvestris | reverse complement strand
TCCCTACAATTACAGAGGTTCAGGCTTCTTTTGTGCTTCCCTTCCTCTTTTGTGTTGCTTCCACAGTTAGTTCTGCATATGCCATTTACATCCTCTCTGCACATTTGTGTTACCCACAAACAGCAATTGTCATCTAGTCAACTTTGCCAAGGCACCCCCAAAATGTCCTGTTTTAAGAGAACACACCAGAGCAGGTGCAGTGATACATATCTTTCTCTCTGCTTGAGCTGAATGTTCTTGCCACTTCGCTACCACTGCTTCCTGAATGGTGATGAGTTTAGAATAAATATCGTGGTTCAGTGACTTACTTCAAATGGTATTACAGAGTACAGGGTGTGCGGTTGTTTTCTCTGTCTGTGCAATATACCTGCTACTTACGGTTTGGTTGTCATCATATTACTCAACAAATAATTGCAAGGGGACTCATCCTCTCTCTGTGGTTGTGTCTAATTGCTTTTTAGTGAATTTCCCAAATGAAAGCTGGAGGCTATGTTATTTTGACTTACCACGATAACGGATGGGGAAGAGGCAACTCTATAAAGCTGCAGAAAAAACCTAGAATTAATTTTCTCTTGAAAATACAAGCATTGAATTTCTGAATTCTCTTAACTTTTTATATCTGTCCAGCTTAAATACTAAACAAACTTTTTCAACTTTCAATAGCTGTCATAACAATCACGAAATAATTTCCATTAAAGGGTATTCTCTGGTTTGTAATATTCGAACTTTACTGTAGTGCTGAAGAAAGAAATAGAAATTATACCCTAAAGGATCCTTTCCATCATTTGCATGCTCTGGCTTCCCAAAGGTTGTGTTCACCTCTGTTCTGCCAAGGGCAAACCTGCTTCCTGGCCTGACAGTGCTGGGCATGGATCAGGTGAATGGGTTGCCATTAAGCAACCCCTGGCTCATGTTAGGGGGATGTCCAGAGCTGATTAGCACTCTGGTTAAAAGCCATTAACCTCTGTCTATACTAGGGGTCTGTCCTTGAGGTACGTAAACTAACTTTTTTTTCTTAAAATTTACTGTCTTGGGAACAATATGGGCAATGTTATTTCCATTTTTTCCCCAAATTTTTAAGTTAAAAAATGGAATATTTTGAACTGTGTATCAAAGTGGCAAAGACCCATAAGGCACCCAGTAAGTCATCAGAAACATCACTAATTAAAAGACATAAAAGAATGAATAAAAGTCCAAAGTTATCAGATTTATGTAAACAATGCTAATCTGCATAAATTTTGTATGGTGATGTGTAACTGAATGTAAAAGGGATTAAACGCACAAGAGTCCCTTTAATCCCACCTAAAATATTACTGGACTGATCAAAGCTAATCTATTCTTGAAAATCAATTTCAGCTATGAATTGTCAGTGCACAGCAACAACAGAACTCAATAACCAGAACACTATGTTTCAAAACCAAAAGATGGTGTCTCAAAACAGTAGAACTGATTTCTTAATCGTTCACAATGCAAACATATTTCTATGACACATCACCAAAGCTGGCCAGTCTACCATTGGCTTTCTAATATATTATGTTGTTGTATCAATGTAGGATATGTTTCTTTTCTAACTGCAGAATTGTAAACATGACTTTTAGTTATGAAGTCCAGTAATCTCAGAATTTAATTTATGGCATCAACGATAAAATTCTCACGATTTTTTACTTCTCAAAATTTCACACATTTTGAAACAATTTACAGAAATTTTCAAAAGTATCAAATCAATTATGCTTTCATAAATGTGTTCCTGTCTTTCAAAACCAAGACATGAGGAAATGCTTAGTTTGCATAAAGAATAATTTTTTCTATCACAAATTAAAAGGGACATGTCCCAAACTGAGAAGAGACCTTCATTCAGTCTGGACACATATGCTTCTTTAATATGGTGGCCATCATAACAACTTTGTCAGAACAAAGCAGTTTATGAGTCAAAAATGAAATCCCCCACCCGGGTTTGCTTGTGATAGGTCTTAATACCTTTTACTCTGTGTATTTGGCCAAACCTGTGCTCATGGTTTAGTTAATTCTCCTTGAAAGCACTCTTGCACTTTACCAGTGAAATGGGACTAACGTCTAACAGAAATGATTTAACCTGGGTAACATTCATTTTCAAAAAGCTTAAGCTAGTGAGCCAAGAATTAAGAGATTTCCATCTGCCTACATTTTGCATAATATTTTCAGATAATGATGATAGTACAGTTTATAAATGCTAGAAATGTGATCTGTAGGTTTTGAACACCCAAATATTTTAGAAGTCATTTGCCCACTGGAATGGAAAAGAATCTGCTAATGTGTTTTTACCAGACTGCAAAATAAAAATAATCACAAATTCTGTTTAGTATCACAAAAACTTTGATCCCTGAAATGTGTCCAAATCTCTGCTTGTATGTCACTTGGCTGCAGCAGTTAGTACAGTAGGACATCTGTTATTCCTTCTCATCTAAATATTATTTCCTTGCTTTCACCAACTGTGAAACTATTGAATTTGAAATTACAAAACATGTAAAACCATCTGATTTGCAACTCCAGCATCAAATGATTTCATGATCTGAATTGCTGTTTCTTGTCACTGTAACTGCAACCCTTAAAAGACATCAATATATAATACCATTCTGTGTTAATCCCATAAATTTATAGTCTTCTTTTGCATTGCAAAACAACAAACTAATAGGATTTTTTTTTAAGCGACCAATGTTTAAAGATTTTAATTTCTGCTGATTCATCATCAAAAACTCTTGGTGATTCAGGCATCTGACAGCTCTTTGGCACAGTGCTTCATCTGAGTTAAAGATCATATCAAAACACCAAAGGTCGGCATTAAAAGCCACTTTGGACAGTGATGAGCTTTCATGGAGGACTGGGCTGAGGGGTCTTCTTGAGGCACCAGCCCTTTGGCAGAAACGTGGAGACCTGTGGAGGGCTTCAAGAAAATTTGCTGACGGTAAAAAGATGACATCTTTGTTTTTTAAGATTCAGTGAGAGTACTCTGTGCCATAGGTTTCAAAAGTAAGTCCCAAAGCAACCGAGCTTGTGTGCAGAGAGAGAAATAAATACACAGGGGAATGAGATGGCTTTCTGCTGGGTGTGAATTGGGCTAGCCCTAGTATGCAGAGAAGAGCTATGACCCTCTAGAGAAGCCAGACTTCTCAATGCAAGGCTGTGGAGCAGTGGGGTCCAAAAACCTTCCCTGGTGTCTTGCCATCAGACATCCATCGCTGCCTGGGGGCCATACTCTGTGCCCACAGGCAGACCCATTTCCACTTAGATGTTGCTGGCTTTGATTTCCATTCTGGTTACAGTCTTGCATAGAAAAAATAGTAAGACTTGGCTACACTATTAGGAGGGCACATCTGACATTCAAGTTGTTTAAATAGCAGCTGGGTGAGTGAGAAGGTATTTACTCCATCCACCTGAATCTTAGTCAATAGCCTCAAAAAAAGGTTTACATCTTTGTGAGTCTAAATGAACTATAACAAGTGTGCTATAATTTTCATGTTATGTAAACAAAAGGGTAATAGAGCTTGTAATAACAGAGTTTGTATGAAGTAGGTAGCAAAACACCACAGGGGCTAGTGTTAAGATTAGTTTCAATAACATGGGACATGGGAGAGTTATTCATAACATATTAACCGAATTTGCAAGTGAATGCTGACTGCCAAGTAGACTAAAGCTCTTCTGTGGACCCATAGAGGAAGACAGCCTTATTTAAACAGTTGGGAAAGTCATCGGCTTTCCCCTCAGAGATGTAAAGGTAGAATAACCTAGAGAGGTACAAAGACTGTTGCATCCAGCAGGAGAAACCAGCTTGCCATCCAGTCAGCCTGTAGTGCACACTCATGGCAGACTACAAATTGGATCTCTGTAATCAGACCTGGTGAAGAAAAATGGCTCAACAACCAAATGCATACTGTGCCAATGCTTTCTTCTTGGTTGTTCCTTTATTATTGTATTTTCTAAGTTTTGAAACAACATGACACATTCAGATAGAGGAACATTTTGTGGTTCCCATAACCCTGCCTGAGTGTACTGGTTTTGGCTGAGATAGAGTTAATTTTCTTCATGATAGCTGGTATAGTGCCATGTTTTGAATATGTTGAAAACAATGTTGATAATACATTGATGTTTTCATTATTGTTGAGCAGTGCTCACACAGAGTCAGGGCCTTTTCTGCTTCCCACACCACCCCATCAGCAAATAGCCTGGGAGTGGAGGAGAAGTTGGGAAGAGACACAGCTGGGATGGCAGACCCCAACTGACCAAAGGGGTATTCCATACCATGTGACATCATGCTCAAACACAGGGGTAGAAGAATTAAGAGGGAGACATTTGGAGTGATGGCATTTGTCTTCCCACGTAACTGTTACACGTGATGGGGCCTTGCTTTCCTGGAGATGGCTGAACACCTGCCTCTGATGGGAAGTGATGAATCAATTCCTTGTTTTGCTTTACTTTTGTTCGTTGATTTTGCTTTACCTGTTAAACTGTCTTTTTCTCAACCCATGATGTTTCGCACTTTTACACTTCTGATCCCTCCTCCACAGAACCAGCAGAGTGAGCAAGCTGCTGTGTGGGCCTTAGTTGCTGGCTGGAGTTAAACCACAACAGAGTTGTTCTTCAAAGACATTTACTCCTGAGGTTTTAATATACTTTCCCAATGTAAGACACATTCATTCAACACTAGACAGATATTAAAGGTTACAAATGATATAATTAAATCTAACACGTTGTCGGAGAGTCAGAAAAGAAAAGAATTGGTTCTTCTTCTAAAAGTCCAGCTCAGTAATAAATAAGGACATTGGTAAAAGATTGGGAGTAGTCACATGGAAAAGAAAAATAAACACAACTTTTTTAAGAGGCTGATCATTTCTTACATATTGAGGTAGTGGGAATATGGTTGGAGATGTTGAGTAAAACCAGAGATAATGGTCCTTTGACAAGTCTTCAGTGACTTCCCTGCAATGACTTTATCCAGATAGACATATCTGAGAAAATCAGGTCAACAGAGAGTAAATAAATAAGTTATAGAATGATGAAGTACTTAACATGTGAGGTTATTTGAGTTGAACGGATAGTTAGAATGAGCCCCTGCACTCCAAAAATTCCCAGGTAAGCTGAAGTCATTGGGGATGTAGGAAGCTGTGATTCATGAAAATCAAATCAATTAGTAGGGGAAAGAAAATCATGTGTGATGGAAAATAAACGTATAATAATTTTCCTCTCTCATCTGAGAACTAGTTTTATTCCTAAATTTTTACATTTCAAATGAGGTCATTGCTGAAAGATATAACGTTTCTGTTTATACATAGGATAATTACATCTGGTGTCTCTTAGTTTACGGTGACATGTTGCAATGACTCCTTATTTTCAGACTTATTGAGTATTTAAATGCAAGAATAAATCAGATTTTATATTTTTGAAAATGAGTTTGTCAGTTCAGGTAGCAGCTTACAGGAAAAACCCAAAATTTTTATCTTCATGAATCCAGGGGGCATCAAGTTTCAGCACTTTCACTTAGACTGAAAATTCTGACAGTTCTGTATATTTTTGCTTAGCATTACTGGCTATTATGATATAGCGTAAAATTCATAAATAACCACAGGACCAAACACTGGGACCTAAAACTTTCTCCTTCTGGGCAAATGTCTGAATCAGGCTACAGACTGTGCACAGAGGAAAAAATCCGTCTGGGCTTTAGTAGAAGTGGACTTGTTGGGCCAGGAATAGTCCCAACTAGTAGTTGGGGTGCTTTCCTCACACTGCAGTGGACCTTGTCTTAGGCAACATTGGAAGCTGAACACTGAACACCGTGGTCTGAATTTCACTTTGGAAGCTAAGGTATTGCAGAGCTAATTACTTTTACAGGATTTGGCTATTAATGACCTCAGTTAGGTTTATCTTTATGTAAGGCTTTAATACAAAAAGCCTGTAGAAAAGTCATAGTCCTTCTTTTCCTCTTTTTTTTTTAAATTTTTTCCACATTTGGATTAAACTATTCTGCTGTAGCTGAGTATATTGCAATATGCACTACTTCATTAGGAAGGCATTTGCATTCATTCAATGCATAAAACACCCTGCTATTGTGGTATGCAACGGATTCACCAAAATGATTGTCCCAGTAGAAAAAAACAGACAGGATATGGTAGAAAAGGGAGAGAAAAGAAAATGAATCATCTCACAAAGGGATATTCATTCAAGCTGGTAAGACTTTTATTCAGAGTTTAATAAGCTTAAACAGTGGTAAGTCTGAATGGGAGAAAAGGTGTAGCCCAGGACGTCTTAAACTGTTTAAATCTTATTTGAAGTAATTCGTTTCAGAGATAGCAAAAGTTTCTGTCACTTACCATTAGGGTCATAAGAAGAAAAAATCAATTAAAAAAAAAAAAAAAGGAAGAGGAAGGAATGAAAAGGGCAGAAGGAAAAGAATAATTTTCCATACAGAAGAATAAGATTTTATGACTCTAAGGTCCATTTCTGAGTTATAATTAAAACCACCAAGCATATAATATGTGTGAGTATTCTGAACTACTAAGTGCAGCACCCTGGTGTATTTTTCACTTGCCATTATCAGATTAAAACAATTTTCATAGGCAATATAATGGGCATTAAATTACTTAGTGTCAGTTATACACAGAAATAATAGTATTGTATTACTGAGACCAGTGTTAAATAGCTCATAAACATTAAGCAACATTTTCCCTTGTCTTGGTATTAGTTATGCCTCCCACCTTTTATATCACTCCTAATTGTCATTACTTTTAGGAAGAATATATGGAATAGCAGAAACCAACATGTTCTGTTTCAATATCTTTTGTGGGTGTAGGATAAGAAGCGACAGAAGAAGAAGCACTGAAGTGCTATATGGACATTTTCGTTTCTGTTCCCACAAGTCTGTGTTGTAAAGGACCAAAAATGTCATATCATTTGGCAGGTGTGGATTGTATGCCACACGCATCATGCAAACCAATGATAATATTAGGTTTAACGAACAGTTACGGTAGCTAGCAGCAGTGGTAGAAAATTAAAGTTCTAGGTTGAATGGTATGTTGTTTATTTAGAGAAAAAATGTTTTATATCATGGCATCATAATCATTCAGGGTTCCAGGGTATTGCCAAGCCTGGCCAGACACCAAAGTACTGCACCCTCCATGTTCTTATAAGAGTGTCCAAGACAGAAAATTCTTCAGATATTTTTCCCCTCTTCAGTGAAGATTTCTGATTCTTGGCACTGAAAAAGGAGGAATTACTGCGATTACAGCTTGGAAATTTTCTTTAAAATGCAGGGGACAGTTCAGTTCCACTCTTTCAGTTTGCCCAAATTTTTTGTGTGGTTGGTTTTGGGTTTTTTCGTCTGCATAAGAAATTTATTGGTGAAAATAGGGGAAGCTTTCTTGTGTGGACAGTCTTAAATATCATATAGTCATACTTATTAATCAGTACCATTTTCACAAGATATTAATGATCATTCCATTTTGTTTACTTGTGTTTTACATCTGGTGTGGAAAGTATTATACCTTTGGAGTCCAGCAACAGATTGCAGGGTATATACATATTTGCTATTAATTCTAGGACCTGATTTGATTCACTTTTCAGTTTAATTCTAATGACTTAGATAGAGGTTCTCCTGTTTTTAATCTAGTCCTTGCCCATATGCAGAGTGCTGCTGGGAAGATGGCATACCATACTCTGTTTATATAAACAGCCGTGTTCTTTGTCCTGCTTAGAAATTAAATCCATAAAAACAACTTCTTGTTTTCTTAGGTGTCAACAGGTCTAACCTAGGATGGCAGCACAGCAGCATTGCAAAGTGATAAACCATGGCAGCACTCACCTCCAGTGGTTCCCTCTGGAGTATAGTATATAGTCACAAGGTGTTTATAGTGTGTAGGAATTAAAGCCTATGAATCACATGCCCTGCGTTACCCAGTATACAGATATTCAGAGACTTCTCACTCTGGCACCAAATATGCATACTCTACAGCATGGATGTGGTCTCCACCGTCCTTTGGAGAATTCCCTAATTCAGCCATTTCCTCCAGGCAGCCAGCCACTTCCTTTTCCCAGACCTTTGTGGAGGTTTAGAATAGCTCCTCTTTTGACAGGAAAGTGAACAGGAAAAGTGAAGTTAAAAGCAGTGCTCTGCTGGGAATACTCAGCTTACTGAAGAGTGGTGAGTGACTGCTAACAGCCTTGTGGTCCACCCTGTGAATGTTTTTTTCTTTTATTTGAAACCCCTGCTTGGGAAACACGCTTGGCAAAGCTTCTGATTCACTGCTGGTATCTTCCTGGCCAAACTAGCATAGCTGGGATACAGAGAGCCAGTATAATTAAAGGTAATATGACATTTTCCCAAGGTCATTTTGAAAATGAGGAAAGCTTCATTCGATGGATCCTGTGGGAACAAATAGATGGATTCTAACCTCAGACCAGGGTTATGCAGTTTATGAGAGATTAAGCATGAAAACCTGCAGAAGCTGAAAATGATAGGCAGTAAGCTTATTATTCAGTAAGAGTAAATTAGCTCTTCTAACTTCAAGGCTTCTTTTCTTGTATTAGTAGTAGTTCATCCAGAAAGCTGGAAGTGCACCACACAAGGAGAGGAGTTGTGAGTAACTCAGTGTCCCAGAGGCAGATTCTGGAAAGGAGAAAGGGCAATGCTGCATGGCACTCATGAGCTAAAAGTCAAGCCATGGGCTGACTAGACTTGGGAGGACTCATGAGTGAAATGGAAGCAGGTTTTTCAATAGGAAAAGGGCGGCTGAAGTTTTACCCATGTGTTAATGAGGAAAAAAAATCATTTGTATATATTGTGTGCTGCAGCAAACAAGAACAGTGAATGACATTCTTTAGAAGTAATGTAATCCTGTCTTTTCGCTATTCTGTTACTCACAGAGAGAGGGGACTGACTGCATGACCTAGAAGACCAGCCCTCTTGCTGACTGGAAGAAAATCTTTATGAGACCCTAGATAAACAAGTGATCAATGAAAAACACAGACTGGAAGGATGAAAGCAAGTCCCAGTGTTTAGAATATCAGCTGCATTTTGAGTCATTTACAACTCTTAAAATTTCTGTAGTAGATATAATACTTGCTAATCAAAATCCAGGCTCTAATCCAAACACATTTGGTTCTTTTTTATCTCTCACTCTCTTTCATTCTGTTTCTTTTGAGAGCTTATTTTTTAAACTGTCTTAAAATTAATTGAATAGAGTCTACCTCCAAGCAATTGAAATGACAGTCTGCCCCGAGGGGGAAAAATCATTAAAATTATCTGAAGTCAACAAAGTTTAATGAAAATTAATATGTTGAAATAAATTTAATGTGACATCTGATATTTCTAAAATAATTGATTTCCATTTGTTAAATTAAACAATTGCAGCTTGGAATTATGATTCACAGCACCCTCTCCTTTATTATTTTCAAGGAACATGACTTACGCTTAATAGATGGTAATGTACCACTGGGTTCAAAATATATGTCTTGGAAGAGAAAAGCATTCAAGAAATGTTTTATTTGATATAAGAGATATGAAAAACATCTTCAAACTATTCTTTCACTGCTAAATTTTAATAACTTATGGTAAAATATGTGTCTGCAGTTATATACACAGGTTTTGAGGTATCAAAAATTAATTATTTTTTACTAAAGTTATTCAAGGCAGTGACTTTAAGGAAATAGCCTAAAGATTGTAAAAATTAAATAACTTTTTCTGAACTTGAGATTCATTTGTCTGTACTTCACGGTTTGTCAAAAAATGTTTGTGGTTTAAGCAACCTCCCCTGACATTTAGTCACAAAATCCTTGGCACAAGAGAAGGTAAGACAGGGTGTGAGGGAGATGCAAGGCACAACGTTCAAACTGAATGACTTCAAATGGAGAAGGCTTCCCAGCACTTAGCCTTTAACCTCATGTTTTGGCAAACTGTTCAACTATTCCTA
>NW_010405148.1:0-18342 GCF_000710305.1 Buceros rhinoceros silvestris | reverse complement strand
TTTCCCACCTGAGCTCTCTTTTCCAAAACAAAAACTATGTTCATATCTCAAACAGGCATCTAGGTTAGGCTGAACAATGAGCAGATGCAGTTCCCCAAGTACTTGGCAGCACATTTGGTAAAGCAGTAGGGACAGGACCATGTTTCTGATCCCCATCTCTGTGTCCACACATCTGGAAAGCTTGTGTCCTGTGGCCAGAGAGAGAATGCATAAGAGAGCGCTGCTCAGCACACACTTTTAAAACCTATTGGGCCAAAATAATTGGAAGATCAATCTCCTTGTTCTTTTCTGAAATATCAGATTTCTGTAGGAAGATGCTTAATACCTTACATTGTCTCACTGGTTTTCTAATTAATTCTAATTTTCGCTCTGTTAAAGATCCTGAAATTTTATTTTGGAAATCAGAGACCCAGGACCAGATCCTCACCTCTCTGTGCCAGTTCAGCAGAGCAAATCGACTGAACAAGCAAATTAACTTCTACTGGGAAATATTGCAATGTCCTGAAGCGAAGTTAAATACTTCCTCTTTGCGTATTATCCCGCATCTTTTCTCTACAGAGCTATTAATTATTAATGACAGGGAAAATATACATATTCTTTGATACACAGTTTGACTCCTTTCATTTTTTACTTTTTACAGTCTCAGCCCTCAGTTCTGAGAGCACTTGAGCCAACTGAAGAAAATTATTTCTGAGGTCTCACCTTTTCTCTTTCTTCTCTTCCCCACCACATGGAGCTTATGCTCCAGCATTCATGCTTCTCTGATCTTATGGTAAGGCAGATCAAGTTGCTCAAGCCACAGAAAATGGTGACATTTTTACAGGGTTAGTGCCCTGATGGTGTAGCCTTGTGAACTGGCTCATCAACATCAGCACAATAGAAGGCAGTTGGGGGTTTTTTTGGTACAGTACTGTTATTGCATTCATGTAGTAGGTCAGCTTAAAGTCCCTTTTCCTTCATTTTCAGAAAAGGATAATGCTCAAAAAGAATCATAGATCTTCAGTCTGAATTTATTCAGATCAGCCACGTGCAATTTTGCTATCAGCTGTGAAAGAAGCACAACCCAAGCAAAGGTAACAGGACTTGAAGTAACTTTTGTTTATACATGACAGAATTAAACAAAATTCCCTTCACTCATCCTACCTTCCTAGTATTGTTCCATCAGAAGCAAACCACAATACATTTTAAAATATGTATGTATGCTGCCATTATTCTTGCCAATACACTCAAGTACAAGGGGCCTCTTGGGCCACAGAGCTCATTTCCCTGTTATTTTAAGGAACTACTTAATTTTTTTTTTTTTCAATACTAATCAAAATACTGTCTTAAACCAGCCAAGTTTACCCCTATTCTCACCTCCTCTGGAATGTTTTTCCAAAACTTATCACTAGGAACTTTCTTCAAACACGCATTTTGCATTTACTTGGACCAGTTAATATATTTAATAATTAACCTCTTTTAAAGCACGACTTCTTTCTGTAATAGAAGGATTGACGCAGCATGATTGCTAAGAGAGAGCTAAAACTCTCAGTATTTTTACTGGAAGCCGGTGTAATCATGTATCGTGTGTTAATCTTTCATTTAGTTTCTTTGGGGCTAATCAAATTAACCTAAAATAAGGTGACGAGATAAGCTTTAGGAATAAACCAATATTGAAATCCATAGTTCAAAGTACAACTGAACACTAAGGTAAATTCTGACAAGAGCCTGGGAATGTGTATGACCTTTCCCCTTTTTGGGGGTTCTTTAGAAAGGTTAGAAACACGAAATTTATAAATCTCTCACGTAAATAATGGCATTAATAAAGCAATTGCATTGGACCATTTTCTGTATGACAGGGTTGTGCAAAATTGTTAGAAAGAAAAAGCATTGATTTAGACTTCCCCAATATTGCAAAAGGATACTCAAGAAGGCAGTATTTTAAAACATCTTGTAAAGGGATTCATATGCTCCTTCTAAAATGGTAGAGAGGAAAGAGGAATTTCCAGTTTCGGTTTCTTCATATTACTAAGATTATTTACAAGAGTAATCTGAATAATCATTAAAATCTATTTAGCTTTCTGCAATGATTTGTCTAGACACACAATGATTGTTCTCATAAAACTGCTGGTTATTTTAAGGCAAGACTTTTTGCAGTTGAGGAAAACTCCAGATGTTTCAAAGACTTTTTCATTCAGCCTTGCCTGCATGCTTTCACTCTGATTCCTGCAACACTGGTTTTGACAGCTGATTTAATCTTTTTACAGGTATCCTCCATTTTCACAATGAACATCAAGACAGGTTTTAGGGAGAAGTTGACTTTCACCATTGCTTTTCTATCTGCCGGCTCTTTGTGGTTGTTTTCCTTCCATTATATTTTTCTTGTTTATTTGCTTGTTTGCCATTTTCTTAATGGCAAGAAAATGGTACTTTCAGAAAAGTAGAAAGAAGAGGGGGAAAAGTGTCATATTTCCATTCATACATTTTACTAGTGAGATTAGGCTGGCTAGATAGAATTATTGTGTTCTACTGGACAAAGGAGAGCAGAGGGATTGTGTTCACACAGCTACAGCAGTGGCTGAACGGGATTTTGAAAGTTGCTACACATAGAGAACCCTTTTCCTAGAGTGGTATTTTTTAAACTGTTTTTCATTTAGGTTTTTGGGTTGGTTTTTGGGGGGTTTTTTGGGTGGGGTTTTTTTTTTTTTTTTGTGATATTTGCAAGTTCAGGAGGACTGGTCATTCTTGGTAAACCAGAAGGGAAAAATAAGGCTTTCAGTGAAACAGAAACAGAAAACTTGTCTAGTTCTTGTATTGCAAAAGTGATCTGGTTAATTTCTGTTATAAAACTCTCCTCAGCACAAATTTCCACAAACCAAACTGTGGGGAGATTCCATGCCTCAGTAAGCAACTTTAAACCACCCCGGGATGATACTAGTTTTATTGCAACCAGAAGATTTCTGAGAAACGCATGTGATTATTGGTGTATATAATTATGATAAACATCAGAATTACAAGTTTAGTCAAACTATATTCCTTGTTAAAAGGAAAAATCAGCAACATATCATTCTAATGGTAAAATGTCATTAAGCAATTAAAAATTCCTCCTTATTTAGTATATCAGTTACAGCAGAGGCAGTGCAGGAGCTGAGGTTTCATGAACCTTCTAAAGAAGGTGTCCAACTCACATTTATTTCTCACTTATGGTCTGTGTTTGTACATCCAAACTTTATTGTATGGCATGAACTGTTGCCCAAACCGCAGAGCACCCATTAAAATTGACCTAACTAGAGAATCAATCATAGGCCTTTGTAACATAAGATTTTTTAGTAATGTGTAAACCTTTCCTTTTTATTTTATTTTATTTTACACCACTTGTCTCTGTCCTTAGGAATAAGTAATGTGTTTAATTACATGGATACTGTAAATTATGACCTAATTTCAAAATTTAGGTGGATGTCTTAATCAAGAAAATTTCTAGCTTGGAGCAAACACAACTAATTCTGCTTGCTGGGTTGAAATACTGAAACTTAATTGCCACAATTGTTTTTTGCAGGTTGTAGCATTATTGCTAAACCTATACCTATATGTTTCACCAAGCTCATTTCTTTTTCTGTAATGATTGTTTGCATAACTAGTTTTCCAGGTCACATTCAGTACCTATTTTATTGTTATTGTATTTCTAGGCAAAAGACTTATTTCTTTTCCCAGAAGATAATTTTTGAGTGGAAACATATTCTAACATATTATGATAATGCTTGTGGCCCCAGACCTGACCCAGACAATTCTGCTATTTGATAGCTCCACACTCTGCCCACTAAGCCAACCACACAGCCTAATTTCCAACCAGTTCAGCTGGTTTCATGAATATTTATCTTTATGTTTTGTAGATGGTCTTATCGGTTTCAGTAAGAGAGTGGCACCATTATAAGATAGGTAAGTCTTCTAAGACAAATGCTGTCAGTAAGACAAGAGAGTGTGAAAATATGTAGTGGTCTTGATCTTGAAAACAAAAGACAATACAAATCATTTCCCAGAGCCATACTCTTATGTCTGATTCTGGGAAACACAAATTATTTTGTCATATTTCAACAATTCCTGAAAAACTATAAGATGATTTCTACTCATGGTGCTTCACTTTCCTGCATGGCTCCTTGCTGCTTTGCAGGGCGAGGTGAGAGTCTTGAGACCGATGCCTGCAGAGGGCCTGTTGGATAAGGTCGACAGCTGTACTGCACACTCCAAGCAGATCATCAGGGATGGAGAGTTGAACTTAATATCTTCACTAATGTGAACGAATACAGCTTTCATATAGCTGTTTTTAAAAGACAGCTAAAATCAGGCAATTCTTAAATTGGCAAGCACTGACTGTATAATCCCACTGAAGTAATGCTCAAGTAAATAGGAATTAAATTATACCGATCCTGTAATTCAGTGTTCATCAGCATGAGTTAGTCATGCCATTCAGACTCTTTATCCTCAGCGAGAGCTCAGTCTGCACAGACAACCTGGAAAAGGTGCCGCTTTATTCCACAGGAGAGAATTTGTTTCCATGCCCAGTGATTTTCTTAACTTTCAATAATACCAACATATAATAAGAGCGAGTGTCAGACAGAGGAGGAATACTGTGACCTAATGAGTTGAGGGTTTTTTTTTTATCACTGACCTCTGCTGCCAGAAATCATTACACTTTATCTGAATTTTCCAAATATTTCCTCATTTGTTTTCCCATTGTGCTTGTTATTATACTAGTAATTTAGAAATATAAAACCATAGAATGGTAGAATCATTCAGATCAGAAAAGATCGTTAAGATCATTAAGTCCAACCATTAACCTAGTGTCCCGGTTTGAACATGGTGCCGACTGCGTGGTCTCTGACCACATGGTCCGGCTTTGTTCATAGCTCTGACCGCGTGGTCCTTTTGTCCTAATCCTTCTCTTACCCAGAGAGCTGTGGGGAAATTCCTGCGCTTCCGGGGAAGGTAGGCACACCTCTGTGAATAAGCGCATAAAAAAGGGGCGTGCCGAGACATGGGTCGGCACTTTGCTTCCCCTCCCCCCCCCCACCCCCTTTCTGTCCGGGCTGCCCTGTTTTGCGCCGTGCCACAGCACCCTTTGCTGTGCTGCCCTGTTCGTGCCACGCGCTGCAGCACCTTTTGAGATTTCACCCCTGGGGCCAAGAAAGAGCTTCCTTTTCTTCGGAGAGAGAAACAGCGTCCAGCAGCAGCCTCCATCTTCCCTGAAAAGCAGCAAAAGACTCTGTGAAAATAGGTAGACCTTTACCAGTGGGGGTGGACCTCGGGACTGAATCTCACTGCTATGCCCTGTATCCCTGCATGACTGTGGACAGAGACTGAGGAGCGCAGGGAAACGCGAAACCGGTTTCTAGATTCTTGAAGCAGAGCTTTCCGCAGAATGTGGGGAACACCTCTCCCCCCCGCCCCCCGAAAGTAAGGACTATCGGACGGAAGGTGCCCCCTCCCCGCCACTGGCGCGGCAAACCACGTGGTGGGTCGGTCTTTTGTACCTAAGCAGGGGATGTGGGTTTTGAATGGGAGATTGTATTGTATTTGTATATGCTTATTTGTTTATTTATCAATCTCTCCCTCTGTATTCCTCTCCTTTCCAGTAAAGCTCTACCCCTTTTTACATACAGCCTGTGTCTGTTTTTCCTTTGCCCAAACAAAGCCTTGTATTCAAGCTGTTAATGAGCTGATAAGCTCCCTTCGGTGGGTTTTGCCTTCCAGCAAACACCCTATTCAGTTGCAGCCTTTCGGTACTACAGCCCCTTTAGTTTCAACCTGCGACACCTAGCACTGACAAGTTACCACTGAACTACATCCCTCAGCATCACATCTATACATCTGTTAAATACCTCCAGGGATGGTGACTGAACCACTTCCCTGGGCAGCCTGTTCCAGTGCTTCACAACCCTTTCGGTGAAGAAATGTTTCCTAACATCCTTTCTAAACTTCTTCTGATGTAGATTGAGGTCATTTCCTCTTGTTCCATCGCTTGTTACTTGGGAGAAGAGACCAATACCCACCTCACTACATGTCAAACCTCCCAAATTGGCTTGAGGTATTGGTCCAGCCTGGCCAGATTCCTTTGCAGAGCCTCCCTACCTTCAATCAGACCAACACTCCCACCCAACTTGGTGTCCTCTTCAAACTTACTGAGGATGCACTTGATCCCCTCATCCAGATCACTTATAAAGATGTGCCATCCAGTCAGATTTTATACCCAGAAGAGTACCTTCACCAAAGCCATGAGCAGCCAGTTTCTTCAGGAGAATGCTCTGAGAAACAGTGTCAAAGGCTAGAAAGGCTAGTACAGCCTAGCTAGAAAATAACCACAGCCCTTCCCTCATCCACTGAGCGGGACACCTTGTCATAGAAGGAGATCAGGTTAGTCAAGCAGGACCTGCCTTTCATAAACCCATGCTGACTAGGCCTGATCACCTGGTTGTCCTGTGCATGCCATGTGATGGCACTCATGATGATCTGCTCCATGACTTTTCCTGGCACAAAGGTCAGACTGACAGGCTTGTAGTTCCCTGGATCCTCCTGCCGGTCATTTTGTGGACAGGTATCACATTGGCTACCGTCCAGTAAACCGGTACCTCCCCCGTTAGCCAGGACAGTTGGGAAATGATTGAAAGTGACTTGGTGAGCACTACCACTTCCTTCTTCAGCACCCCTGGGGGACCTGGCAGAAGTGCTCACCAAGCCACTTTTTTTTTTCTCTGTTATTAGGAATGTAGCCACTATGTTTTATGAGTTGGGAGCTAACTTGCACAAGGATTTTTATTTTAGAAAAAGAAAGCTCTGTCATACACTTTTTGTTTTTTCTAGCAATAACCAAAATGTAGCTATCTGTTGTCATGACCTGGGATGTCATACTCAGAACAAGAAGTTATGAGTTCTTCTCACTCCTAATACCTGTTTTCATAAAAGTGTTCCTCATTACAGCGAACCTGACTCACAAGTCTTTCATTATAAACCCCTGCTTAGCCATTAAACAGTACTAATGCTTTCCCATTCTGTTTAAAAATGAATAATTCATATCCTCTATGAGAATACACTAGGATGATGAGTAACAGGGCAGAGCAAATATAGTTATGTCCTATTTTATATATTTTACCATGTGCTGGCCACATGTGATTTTCTTCCTTTTTTTTTTTTGTTGGCTAGAACGAATTTTGTTAAAATAAATTTTACATACATATTAATAAATAAGTGTATATGTATATGAGATATATGGATCAAAATAAATGAGCTTCATTGTATGTCTGTGTACATTCTCCCACACATGCTCACGGCACTTAAAAAAATTCCAGAAAATAAAAAAACTTGACAATACTTTTGATCATGGAAAAATTGCTTGAAGAAGCTTGGCTTTTCTGTATACCATCATTTCCCTGAACTGAATAAAATTCCAGAAAATAAAAAAACTTGACAATACTTTTGATCATGGAAAAATTGCTTGAAGAAGCTTGGCTTTTCTGTATACCATCATTTCCCTGAACTGAATTATGTTCGTAGGTCCAGCCTTTTTTTTTTTTTTTTTTTTGCTTATTTTCAATGCACAAATTCTTGCCCAGTACTGTTTCAGAGTGGCCACACTTTGAAAGAGGTAAAGCATGATGAACAACATACTCTCACGTCTCTTGATGAACCGTGACTATAATTCTTCCTTGATGCTTCCTGACAACTTATTTATAAAAAAACCAGCAAATACAAACCAGCAAATAGAAAAAGAAGGGAAAAACATTAGAAACTTAAAATTTGTTGAGTTTTGACCAACAATATGTTGCTGTCATCCAGGCCACCAAGAGCTCAGCTCCTTTTGTTGAGAATCTCCACATGTGGGAGTTGATTAGTCCAAGAATGGTGGCCTAAGAAGGCATTCTTCCAGCAGAAAAAAGAACAAGCATATTTCTTCATGAGTGACAGACCATGCCTTTCCATGATGGAAAATCTGATCCTGGTTCCTGATCCTTTTGCAGAAACTTAGTAGTTCAAACCTTCTTATTAGTTTCATTTATAACCAATCATCCAATGTTATTTGAAAAAAAAAAGTCATTTGAGAGAAAGTAAAACCTTAATTTCATTCCTAATTTCTGCTGCATTATACTACTTCTTGAAAACAAGAGAGGTATGTCTCAGTTTAATTAACATCATTTGTGGCCCACAGGATTGAGAAAACAAAGCGATTAATCCTGGAGGGTGTAATAGGGTATTATGGTCTGATAGAACTTCCGCTTCCATCCTGGTTTCCTTGCAACACATCCTTAATTAACATGCCATTATTTGTAATTGTTGCCAAACACACATAAAAAGCCAATTTGTGATTGTTTAAGTTAATTGAACAGAACTGTTGCTTCTGACTCCCTCTTTGCAGAGTGTGCTGGCACCCACACTCCTCTGTGCTCCTCTGTGAGTCCTGCTCATGCAGACACACTCACACCCGGGGGTTTGGCCACTGCAGGGAGAGCCAGAGTGGGCTCCTGACGAGCAGCAGCCTGGAGCTGTTGGCCCGCTGTCTGCAGACACCAAGGGTGCTGGGCCACCCTCATTGTACCCACGAGCTGGGCTCACCCAAGCCTCAGTGAAGCACCTAGACGTCCTCCTTTCCTCAGTGTCTGAGGTCGTGTTGGGCAACACAGGCTCTGCTGTCCAGATGCCTGGACTGTGCCCTCAACACCACAACAAGTTCAATCCCCTCCTGCTGGTGGGAAGAAAGGACCTGCAGCTGATGGGAAAAGAGCACTTTCCTCACCGAACTTGCTGTGTTTTCTGCCAGAGCATTCCTGGAGGGTGCAGCACGGCAGAGCCCCATCTAGGCTGAGCCACCGGGTTCGGGTGTGGTGGTGCAGTGCAGCACCGTGCAGCGGAGTAAAGTGCAGTGCAATGCAGTATGGTGGAGTGCAGCAGTGTGGTGAGGTGCAGTGAGGTGCGATCCTGCTGAGAAGTCTGAAGGGTGGCCAGGACATGGTACCGATCAATCACTTCCCTGAAAATACACCCCACCAGTACACAGGACTAGCAAAGAGAATTACACAAAGGTGACTGCAAAGTCTGACATGTTTTCTCTGTGCCTGCTTTCTAGCCTGGAGTTTCTGCGGAGCAGCAGAGGTAAGGTGCAGATGGAGTACCACACCCATAGGGCACAGGCCTGGTTGGAAACACAGACCTCTTAGGGCAGGTCCAGAGGAGGGCACAAAAGCGATCAAAGGGATGGAACATCTCCCTTGTGAGGAGAGGCTGAGAGAGCTGGAGTTGTTCAGCTGGGAAAAGGCTCCAGGGAGACCTTATTGTGGCCTTACTGTGTACTTAAAGGAGCCTATAAGAATGATGGGGACAAACTTTTTAGCAGGGCCTGTTGTGACAGAACAAGAGGTGCTGATTTTAAACTTAAGGAGGGCAGATTTAGCCTAGATGTAAGGAAGACAGTTTTTTACAATGAGGGTGGTGAAACACTGGCACAGGATGCCCCATCCCTGGAAACATTCAAGGTCAGGTTGGACGGAGCTCTGGGCAACCAGATCTAGTTGCAGATGTCCCTGCTCACTGCAGGGGAGTTGGTCTAGTTGATCTTTACAGGTCACTTCCAACCCAAAGGTTTCTAAATTCTATGATTCTATGATTCTGTGTATTCCTGTGTGTATATGTGTGTGTCTGTATACATACATATAGGTAGAGAAAGCTAAGTATTCTGTCTTTCTTTCGTCCTCATTGTGCCTGTATTCTTCTGGAAAAATAATGCTTCATCTTATACTGTGTTATATAACAACGATTTAGTAAGAATCATCCATCCTCCCAACTTAAGCACTGACTTCTTATTCAAACGGAGGTTATTCCTCTCAAGAACTTTTCCTCAATATGGTAATTTACCACAGTAATAAACAAGGGATTTTGGAAGCCATTCTTCATCATCCTCGTAGCTCTTTCTCCAATTCCTATTTGACAATAGTGATTTAGATGCAGTATATAATGTTTACGGAAGATCTTTTTTTAATGGCAGTATTTGTTAATCTATTTGGTTCTGTTTGTGACTCAGTTGCATTGTCACTGGCTGTTGCTCATTTCATATGAATCTTGTTTACTATCCACCGACAAGGAACGCAAAAAAGGTATTGTAGCCGGAAGACATTTATTTATCTCACAGTAGTAATTTAGCACACAGAACACCGAGCTGTTTCTATAGATTCAACAGATAAATGGAAATATCATCAGTGAAAGTGAAAAAATTTCATGCCTTCCTAGCTGATAATTGACCTTTGTTTTCTCATAGTCTTGCTTGTAAACAAAACAGGTTTCTTTCAGGCTAAAATGAAGCAAGAGATTTCTAGGTTTTAATCTTAATTCTACAGTCAGAAGGTCTTTAAGGAAAAGGACAGGTCTGTAGGACAAAGGTTAATAGCAACAAGGATTCACATGGAGAATATTTGTCTGCCTACAGAGGGTTCCATAAGGCACAAAAGCAAGAAAAAGCGTTTCCTTGTCTGCTAAGAAATGAAAAGTGATGTTTCATGATTTAGTCCTAAATTCCCTAAAGATTTTGCTATCTGGTCTGAGTGATTATAAGCAAAAGCCTGTAAACAGACATCTACCATTTTGTATATATATAGCCCAGTGGAGAGATGTGAGTATGTCTGGCTGGCTCAGCTTCCCCCATAGTTGCTATGGCAGCTTTTTCATTTGTACGAAGAATTGCTTTTGTCAGCAGAAAGACCTTAAAATGGTAGTGGAGACTGAATTAACTTTTCCTTTAAGTGGGAACCTTCTAAAGCTGACCAAAAAATATTTTAAGAATTGGGAAAGTTAGCTTACCTTCTGACAGTGCTGTGATGTCTCTGAGAATAAGAAAAAGTCCACTGGAAGTGGCAGTCTTCCATTAGTAACAAGTGGTGTGAAAAATTCCTTTTTTTTTAAATAACAATCACTTTTACTTCTATTCTGAAAGACCATTTCAACAGAGAAATATTAATTTGATGTAAATACATTAAACATTTTGATAGAGAAACAAGATTCACTTCTCATTCTAAAAATGCAGGTCTTAAAAGGTGTCTCATTTGTGTTAAACAGATTATATGTGAAATGCTTCTTTTAAAGATAAGTTCTGTTGACAGTTTAAGAATTTAGATGAGGGAATATATGCAGAGAATACTCATATCTAGTAGATTCAAGCCCATCAAAAGTAGAACAATACAAAACTGCATAAGCAAGGTATTTTAAATCTTAAAAGTATGTGTGTAATACTATAAAACATGGGTATTAACCAGAGGTCTAAATATGTTTTCCTGAGAGTTGTGAACTTGAGAATTGTGAAGTTGATTACAATGAGAAATATGAATGCAGAAATTTGCCTTTTTTTTTAAACTATCTTTAGTATATGCACAGCAGCATGTCTGAATAACTGAACAAAATTATAATGGATAATTGTGAAAGCTAATTGTTGCATCACACCGTATAATTTTGTGAAGAACCAAGCACATTAAATTATTACCATGGACATATTTCTGCAATAAGATAGAAGAAACAGAGCTTAACCAAGGCTATTTGGGGAGTGACATTACAGAAAAGGTCCCTCCACACCTGATTATCCTCTGCTGTCACAGTTGGTTTCTACACAACTGAAAGTGACCCTTAACTAAAATGAGAGCAAAGCCTAAATAATAGACTGTGTTTGTATTCCAGTTTTCCACAGAGCTCCACGCTGTACTGACAGCCACTTTGAGCTTAGGCACCCACGCCTTACATGAAGCACAGACGCGCAACTTTTGCCTTCCTTCATCTCTGCATTTGTAATTTTGAGGTGGCTTTTCAGATGGGGGAAGGGGGCAAAGTCTCACTACTCTCGTGGTTGCAGCCAGCACCTTATAGGACTGACTGACGCACTGCACAGAAGATAAATGTGTGCAAAATCCACTTGGAAAACTCATTAGGCTTTTCACCTAAGAAAGCAATTATTTTGTAATCCCTACAATCATTGCACTCAAAATTGCTTAAATGAGTAAATTATGACTCCTCTATCCTGGCTCCAGCCCAACAGTGGGTGTAGAGCAGAGGCTTGCTGGTCCACCTATAGCAGGGTAGAAAGTAAGGGAGAGCTACAGCAATAGCTGCTTTCTCCCTGACCCCAGCCAGTGCACATCCAGCAGATCTCTAGCTTGCATTGTTACACAAAGGATCATTTCAGCAATCTATATTCTCACAGGAAGGCATGCATCAGTGCAAAACACCAGTAGCTAGCTCAGAAAACCTGAAATACTGTCTTTAATTTGCATGAGTTTTGTAAAATTTTCTCGCTGTCCTTTACTGTCTGGGTTTTACCCTCTGCCTAAAGGCTTTAGAAGGGGTTGTGCAACTGAGATCGTAATGTGGTACAGGGAATAGATTGATGACAGCTAAGTGGGGGCTAGAGAGAACTGAAATCACAACTGGGTATTTGAGAGAAATTACTGGAAAACTAACAGGCAGTGCTAATTTCATCAGTTGTGTAAGTACTGACCAACTGCTCAAGGGAACAACAGATTCTCTAAGCACAGTAAATTGATGAACTGATATTAGCTCAAAAATAAGCATGTATAACTCCGTAGGGAAACAATAGCTGTAAGATTGATTGATGCAAAGATCCAGGTTTCAAAATTAAGGTGAATTTATTTTAGCAGAGGAGGTAGGAGAAAAAGTTAAATTCTTATAATAAGAAAGAGGTAAATATTAAACAGAATACAACATAAATAATAATATAATACAACTTTTAAATGTAGTGTAAATTAGATTTGTGGTAACCAGTCCAGAAGAACAGTTCACAAAATCTGTTCTCAACTAGCTGTCTTTCTGTAGGCTTATGAACAGTAATAGGTTTTCTTGATATAGGTTAGGTGCCTACATTGCTGCTTCAGTGAATGACCATGAGTACTGCTCTCTTTACTGATCTACTAGGTAATGATGGGATCTTTACCTTGCACTGAGGTCCATTTGGGGTTAAAAATTTAGATGCCCATGTCTTAAAACTGAAAAGCTCATTCTGTTAGCATTGAGTAGCTGACACTTGAATGACTGAGGCCAGAGAGCAACATAGTTCGGTCAGGGCAAGGTTCTTTTAAAAAAACCAACTGGTAGAAAGAGTGCCATATACTTTTGTGTCACAGCCCAGTGAGCAGGGTATCTTTGCAGTACTCTGCCCCAGTGCACTGCAGGAGAAAGGCTCCGTCCATCTCAAGCTTTTCTGCCCATCCTCCTTTACAGCATATCAGTCAGGAGAAAAAGCGCAGACTACCAAAGTATTCTAGCACTGTAAAACTGAATCCCAACCTGGCAGTGATAAATTAGTAGTTTGGTGTCAAGAATAAGCATCACACATCTTGACTACCACCTGCAACTTCTGAAACATCAGCACAGGGGCTGCTCAACTTACCGGCTGTGTGTTCAAATCCAAAATGAAGTGGAGGTAAGTGATGAGCTGAAGCAGTCTGGGCTGCTTTCTGGTTACCCTTCCATTCATCTTCTTCTGGGGCAGCCTTGCATCTGCAGTAGCTCTCCACTGGGAATCTCAGTAAAGAACTGCTTCTTCAGCTCACATCTGGGTCCTCTTGCTGGTGAATAGTGGCCTTAGATTTTTACTTTCTTTAAGCCAAGATACTGACTTTCATGACACTAATCATGTAGTAAATTTCTATGCTTGGGGAACAAGAGACATGTTCTTCCTGTAAATAAATACATAAAAGATGAAGACTGCTCATAAAAAGTTTTGATACAAAAACCTTTTCTAGCCAAAATTATTAGAAGAACACATTATGTTATCAAGGTCAAACTTTTGAATATTTATACTGTACATTCAATGTTTTTAAAAATTTTTAACATTTTTATTGGCTTTTTTTAATTATAATTTCAAGATAGATTATATCAAGTTCAGAGGCGAGATTTTTAATAGATGATACATAATCTAGAAGAACACACTGAAGCAAGCAGGTCAATGAAATATATGAAAGCATTTCTTAAAACTTACTATTTTTGCTTATATTAACATGCTACATAAGAATAACATCCATCCGTAACATTCCATCGAGAAGGACAGTAGCTATTTTGACAGCACATCATCCATCAGTAGAGGCCTTACTTTGCAGAAATTTAAGTAATAAGAATTTCAGCGGCAGCAGAAAGTAAGTACATGGCATTGCAGTAGGAGCTGATAGTGCATGTTATAATTGAGAGGGAACTCTTGCCTTAATTCTATGTTTAAGGTTGCTCATAAGTTTCTAAAATTAATTCCTTTCTGGACAAAATTTTTCCATTCGATATCTCAGGTTTGAAGTAAATTCTATCTGAAAAGATTAAAACTTCTGTTTTTCATGTGTGCAAGAAAACAACAAATTGTCCAGAATCAGGTAATTCCAGTTGCCAGTTTAGTTCTTACTGAGATCAAAATTATAACCAAGAATTATCTGAAAAATAGTATTTAATTATTTCACAGTCTATCTAACCATCTGTTAAATAGCAGTGTAGCATTTAGAGTCTTTAGTCTTGATTTGATTACTAAAAGCATTATGAGCTTCATCAAGTTTGAAAAAAATAAGTCTTGCCTGGAGAGGTTTAAAGGATTGGATAGTTAAACTGGGTACTTTAATCATGCTGATGAAAATGGGCAATTTCCTCATTGTTGTCTGTTTGTTCCTTTGCAAGGAAAAAGTTTAGAATACTAACAGTCACAGAAGTTTCGATTTTGCTTAGGCTGTGAGGATTTAAAGAGAGCTTTAGCTAATGGAGGCATGCCAGTGGGAGAGATGCATTGTGTGTGACTTCAGAGTGTCCCTGCTACAGACTGTCTCATTTCAGGATGTAGCACTAGATCAGGACAAAGCACAGTCTGACTCTCAGGTCCAGAGTTCAGAGAGTAATAAACGAAGTTTGATCTTTTTCTTAAATTACTCCTCCTAAAGCTGAAAGATTTTTTTTTTCTTGATGTATATCTTCAGAGTATATTTTAACCCTGCAGAAGGACAGGAATAACCCAGATACCTAACTTCAGCAGTAAGACCTCTGGCATTTCTGTATACTTTGAATGCCTGTATTTTTTTATTTAAAATAAAATGTTTTTCTTTATCTGTGTCAACATTGTAAGATATGCAGTTTAATCATTCATAGCTACTTTATCTCCAAATTATAATGGATTCTTTCTCAGGCTTTTTGTTGACACTATCAGCTGCACTGGGCTGCCTTAGACCTAGGGGAAACTCCTTGTCATCATATCACTTTATAATATATTCTTCACTGGACTGTAATAATCACAGTTCATCTATGTCAAAATTTGGCATTTCTGAAGCATGGTTTCAGTGGGCCATAGTGACCAAAGCCCACACTGTCAACTTTTAAATATGAAGTACAGCAAAACAGATCAAACCCCTCTAAACAAAAGGAAAATTGCGAGGCAGTGGCACACTAAAAATTTTCTCAGGAAACCAAGGGAAGCAGTGAGCACTAAGTTCTTCAACAACTCTATATGCAAATTCTATTCTGTGGCAAGGTAACTCTTTGTTACCTGACTTTTGCGATAAAGTATTTGTTGCAGCCAGTCATGGAGTAACATGGGACTAGTGTGTAAGAGAGATTTCATATTCCTTGGCATAAAATTTCTGGGATAAAAAGTGAACTGGAGTCCAAAGAGGAAATAGTTCAATTTTTGTTTGAAATTTTAAAAAATCTCAATTCAATTTCATTATTTTTGTCCTTTATTTTCAGGTATGTTAGGTAGGATTATGCCTACTGGCTTTAAAATACACTCAGTGATTTGTATACTTGTTAAAACAGTTGAGATTACTTCTAACAGAGGCCCCTTCATCCCTCATTTACCATATTTTTCATGATTCAAAACAATCTAGATTCCCACTGTTATGTCTAACAATTATTTTTCATTTTAATTAGAGAAGTTATATGCAAACATATTTTTAGTGCTGCAAACTACTATTTTAAGGGATTGACGCATTCATTTCCCATTAGGTTTTCAGGTATTAGAACAGTTTAGCTAAGAACAAACAAATTAACATGGGTGTTATAGTAATAAATATATTAATTACTACTTTAGAGCATTCTCATTCGTAGCTGAATCGATTGAGTTTTTTTAAAAACTGCACATTAGAATTTAATTACTCACTGGAATTAGGATGTTCAGTTTTCTAGATTTTGAGTTTTTGCAAATTCTGTTGTAACATGGTTACGTATTCAGCAACATAATGCTGGTGGAGCAATTGTTTCAACTTGTACACCCAGAGATGCTGGTACCAGGCCACGATGGTACCTGCTGTCCTTTTGATTCCTTGAGGACAGTGGCAACTGAAGTCCATGAGCCCATACTTGTAGGAAAATAAAAAGGAAGCTCTGATTTTAGCATTTTATGTCTAATCTGAAAAACATAGTGTCTTAAATCCTGCTTTTATTCACACTGGTTCAATTTCAGAAGTTTTGTCTACCCACAAATTACAAAATATTTTATTCCTGACTTATGCTGGGGAAAATGTACTAAAAATGTGGATATGGCTTGCTAAAATCTTTAATGTAAATATGCTCTCGTCTTCTATGAAGAATGCACTCTAACTTATAAATCAACAGTCAAACTTATATAAGACAATAAAGTAAGACATTCTCGCAAAGCAGAAGTCCCAATTAATGTCAAGATGGTAAAGATAAGTGCATTAAAAATCATGTTGTCTAAACAAGTTAACTGAGCCAGAGTTACATGGGAAAAGAAAATACTGATAAATTTCATGGTTAACATTTGAGGGATGATTTATAAACCATGAATATTATATAGTATTTCACTAAGCAAATGGAATAAGTAATAATGCAGGAAATCACTGAAGCTTTAAATGGGCGATGGGTTGCACAAAACAAATACATCGATCTCTTTGCTAAAGAAGCACTTCACTGAGTAATATTTTCCCAAATGTGTGCAAGTGTATGTACCATTTTTCTATTTAATCTAATATAACGTGCATATATGTATCTATATATAACAGGGTAAATATGCAGAGCAGCAGCCTTTTTTAAATTTAAACTTCATAGTTTTTCTTTTATCTATTTGTTTTAATGACCAAACAAGTATAGAGATGTGTCACTGATTTCTTAACTGAAATTTGCATCAGAATTTGCTTTTTGTAGCTTGCTTTCACTTCCCTGGATTGTGTTTCCCTGGGGAGGAAAACCACACAGAAAACCAACCAACCAACCAACCAACACACATGCCCATCAACCCAAAAAAGCCCCCTGAGATTATCTTTAACAATGTTTTTATGCTTTTTGAGGTTATTTTTGAGAATTATAGAATTACAGTTAACATAAGGTCTCTTGTTCATGCTAACCATCAAAGGAGTTCTCACATTAGATCGCTTTTCCACAGTGCAGTTAATATTTGTGGTTGCTTCTAATATCATGGGGAAAAATATTTGGCTTTCCTGGGTAGTCTGTCAGAACAGGAGCTTAGGTTAGCCGCACTGAATTACCTCAGGAGGATGATGTCTCTCTCCAGCAGCTGCACAGAAGCCTACGGACTTTGACTTCATTCAGCTAGTTAGCGTTTATGAATAACTCTACCTTGTTCCTCTGGTATGGACTGATTGCACTAAGAGGTAGTTCGCAGAAGTGCTACAAGAGAGCTATAACGGTGGCTTCGTGCACACTGGTTTGGTGATTTCTCATGAAGAAGTTTTAGCATTTACCATTATTTGAACAACTGATTTTTTGTTTGCAAAAATTATGACTAGTAAACAAAGCAAAACAAACAACCCCCCAAACAAACAAACAAAAATACATATTTATAGTAGAATCCTTGCTCACTCGGAACAACATAATGATATTAATGAGATTCTTCAACAGAACAAAGAAGTCAGATTTTGTCAAAACAACAATTTATAAGACTTCAGTGTCTCAGACTTCAAAGGTAGTTCTAAACAAAAGACGTTATTCTGGAAAGGAGGAATATATAAAAGAATGAGTGATAAAAAGATTGGAAGTTTTATTGGACTTCAGCATTATTTCTTAAATATTAGTAAAATATTTCAAACTGCTTTAATATGTGCAGAATTCTTCTGAAAAGGTAGAGTCTTAAGATGGATGAGTTGGAAAAAGAATACCCAAATGTACACTGACAATAAAAGTTAATCATCTGATTAGTCAGCATGAGATATAGTGATAGTATGGTACTTGCAGAGTAACAGCAAAAACATCAACATGATGGTTCTGTGAAACTTTGAATAAGAGAACTCTTTCTTGGTTTGTTTTCAAGAGTTAGCTGTGAAACAAGAGAATTGCATGCCAAGCACACATGACAATAGAATACCCCAAGCCCCCTTCTATAGCCGG
>NW_010405147.1:34080-51735 GCF_000710305.1 Buceros rhinoceros silvestris | reverse complement strand
GCCGGCACGAACGGCGGGAGGAAGGTACAGCCGTGTGCCTGGAGCGCACCGGCGCAGGAAGGGCTGTGACCCCGGGACGACCGGCCGGCAGCGATCCAGCCGTGGCTATAAGCTGGTACGACGGTGAGCCCGGTCGGACAGTGTAGAGGTGTGCGTGTGTGTAGCGTTTGTCTACGTATATGCAGGTGTTTTGGTTTTTTATTCTCACTCAAGTCATCGGTAAGGTATTTCATGTACTTGGGTGTTTGACACAACTGTACCCAAAGATTTCTACTAGCGGCCGTTACCATGAGCCCAGCGTGTTGGAAAACGTGCTCTCTGCTGAGGGGAGGCTCCCCTTGTCTGGGGGGATCCAGTCAGTGTACCGGAGGTTTGCTGATCTCCAAGAACACTATTTCATACCTTCCCCCTCCATGTTGTACACAATACAAAAAGCAAGAGCTGCTTTTGAAGATACACATTAATTTTTAAAAACACAGGGATGTCCCATACACCCTAGATAGGTACAAGTCAGCTTTTCAAAGGTCCACCCCCCTCACCCCCCCAGGAAGTCTGTGTGAAGTTCTGTATGTGTTGCATATGCCAGAAAAATGCACTCATTCCCCTCCATTAATAGAAATGACCTATTATAAATTTACCAAAGATACCATAGTTTTAAAAATTGGCCACATATGTCTGTGTAATATATTTATTATATCACATTTCAGAGCATTTCTCTTTTATGAAATTCAGCCTTGACTATGTCACATATGTTTTGCATATACGTGCAATAGTCAGCCAAGTATATCTGAGTAAAGTATGATAAATGTGTTCTTTCCATATGGGAAATTAAATGTTTTTCCAGATTTAAAAGAAAAGTTTATGAAGAGTAGCCTCCACAAAATAATTACAGTAAATTGCTCACTTCTATTTAGGTTAAAATTCTAAATTTGAACCAGTAACAAAGTGATTAAGGAGTCACAAAAATCGCATTTAGGACCTAACGCTATAAGGAGCCATAGCAGCACGAAGGGAAGGCGAACACAGGCATTCCGAGGGCAGCTGCTACATGGTGTAAAACTGTGCAAATTCACATAGCAGCTTCCATTGTATGCTCCGGAGTGATCCTGGAGCTGACGAAGGTGACTCGATCCTCTCATCATCTCCGTGAGAGGACGAACATTTCATAGCGTGCCACACTGACAAAGCAAATGACCTTTATCGTCTGCCTAGCCAAGTTCTACCTGTTGAGTCCTGCAGTTTCTGTACGACCAGCTCTTAGTGGTCATTGTGGCTGGAGAAGGGAAGGTGACGGTTCCCTGCAACCAAACCCACTTTCACTAAACCAGCGGGCAGGGCAGGACACTTCTGGTGCCACACTGTGTTCTGTACCTGTTCACTCCTGCTGTGTGTGCAGGTAGAGCGATCCCTGTAGCGGAGGGACTCGCACAAGTGCCCAGGTACTCAGCACAACGTCCTTGGGCTCTATCTGTGAATTGCAAAAGGAAGTTAAAATTGGAATAAAAACAGCACGTAAAACTTGCTGAAGCACCTTCATGTGAAGTGTTTCCACTATTAGTTTTTTCCAGCAGTTTTAGCTTGGCTGATGGACAAGAGCCCTGCGGTTGTGTTCGCTTCTTTTAACTCTGTGCTCCCAGCTCCCCTGCTCCAGCCTGCCTGCTTCAGCTGCCTGCCGGCTGGGGAGCGAGCTCCAACAGCCAGCGCTAGCACCGAGAGCCGAGGGGCTGCCGGCAAAGTTGTCCGGTTCCAGTCATCTGAAACAGGGCAGAGGAGGGGTGCTGAGAGGGGAGTGCAGCGGCACTCCTCCCAGGCTGACTTTATTTGAGCACTGCCGTACACATTTCTTTTATTTCAACAAAGTTGAAGTGACTCTTTCATTCTATTCCCTTTCCTGCTTGTTGTCAACTACTTCAAACCAGATGGGATCAAGAGATAAAACTATAAAGACTCAATGTCTCTATTTAGCATGATGCCAAGCCTGCGTGCCATCAAAATATTGAGCAAAAAACGCTGAAAAGACAGTATCTTACTATAAGCATTATGTTAAAAGCAGCAGAGGTGTCTTTCTGTGAACAGTCTGTCTGTGAATCACTGAGGTTTCCTATCAGCAATTTTTAAATTTTCATCAAGACAAATGCCATACCCACAGTCTCTGCCACGTTTAAAGTTACTCTGTAGGCACAATGCTCCCACCTTCCTCCTACCTGTGCCAGAACGTGTTTATAGTAAGCAGTGCCACGGGTGCCTGGAAAATGTACCTCTGCGTGCATGAGCTGCCGGAGCTATGGAGCAGCATAATGGCGCAGCATTCTTCATCCTCTCCACATTCCCTGATCTGGACATAATCAGTCCAAGTCAACCCTGCAGCTGGTAGGAAAGAGAGATCATTGCTGTCCAGAAAGTGCCAAAGGGTTTCTGCCCTAATGTACGTATACTGTGGATAAAAACTAGGAGGAAATGGCATCCAGCTGTACCCTCAAGCCAGTGGAGCAGATACCTTTTTTCCTTTGGGTTTTTGGTTGGTTTTTTTTTTTTTTAGAACTTCAAGTTGTAATAGACAACTATTAGTGTTCGCATTTTTTCACTGCCATGGCACTCTTCTATAAGGAGATAGTCAGTACTGCTCTGGGATGGTTCTTCTGCCATGGATGCGGCTGCTTCAAGACTTCAGTCCCTCCCACTGCCACCTCCAGTGGCACTGTAGCATTTGGTATTATGACTGTTCACAGCAGGAAATTAAACGTGTGCTCGTCTGGGTGAGCACAGGCTCACTGAGAGGTGTAGGTTGTGGTTTACAGGATTTCCTAGTGTTCCAACACCTTTAAAAAAGGATGCTGGGGAGGTAAAAGCGAGTATTTCTGGAACAGACATGAGCTGGTGTACAAGTTTAGAGAGACAGCCCCAGCACCCTGAGCTGACTCTCGTACTGCTCCTCCCTGCTGTCCTTGCCCTTTTCCCATAAGGAATCTGGTGCCGTGCTGGAAGTGGTTTGCTTCAAGGCGCTTTGAGCTTTCCAGAATCTTTTTATCACCTAACTTACAGGGGCAGGTTGTGTCTTTGTTTTGAACTGCCCCTCGCCCCCCCTTTCCCCTCCTCCTATAATACTGAACTGCAAATCCAACTCCTCTGAGGTGAGACTGAAGCAGTGCACAGTACTGCTGGCAGAACATACGCATGCGTTTCACACCATTAACCAGATGAGCAAAACATTCACAACTGAGGGATTACGTTGCTTCAGCCCCTACTATGTGGTTTGATAACACATTTTAGTGTCAAAAGTTTTTGTGATGGATCGTATTGAAGTGGAATAAACCACTAATAGCTACAACAACATTTATGTCCTCAGACATGAGCACTGAACGTATTTGGGGGTGTGTATCAGTACTAAATGTATTTGGGGGAGGTGTCACTACTTGGGAACAAGAATCTCCCTAGGCTGAGTAAATGCAGCTGATGGCTTCAAGATGCACAGGGAGCAGATGGCTCAAACCAAACAGGCCTGCTATGTCGTGGTGTTTGATAAGGGGTGGTGGTAAATAAAACCATACACAAGAACGGCTTGTGACGGCTGTGACAAACCAGCCCAGACTCTGGCTGCTGCTCTTGTCTGGACCAAAGGGGGATGAGAGAATACGGTAAGGTCAGGGCACAAAGAATTTGCCATAGCTGATAGAGCGGTTGGGTTTTTTCCATTTAATTTCCATCTTTGAGATCCTTAAATGAATTGCCGAAGAACCCCAGTATGATCTTAATTCTGGCTAGTTTTCTTCACAGTAAAAAAGAAACCTCCAGCATGCCCCAGAAGCGTGGGGCATGGATTAAACACAGCCAGGCTTACTTGGAAAAGTCGCTGTAAGAGGGGGAACCCAGGCTGCAATTTCAGAATGCTACAAATAGCAGGAAAGCCCCACCCTCTTCCTTAGTCATCACCATCGCTGTCTTGGGAGCACACTGCTCACGCTTGAACATCAGACTCTGTGTCTCGGCATTGCTGTAACGTTGTCTAGTATTAATCCAGGCAGTCACGTGCCGTGTTTTATGTAATGATCTATACTTTCACAGCACAGACACAGCCAGAAAAGGAAACACATTGATTTAGCACTCGGTAATCCTGGTTTAATCCCCAGTCCTTTGCTTTACATCACTAACATGGCTCCTGCAGTAGTCGGTGTTCTATCTTTGTTCTTGGCAGGCTGAATTCAAGGAAAGATTTATTAATTTGTAAGAAGTTGGCTTTGTAGATGTATCTTAAGTGCGCTAAAACCCAAAGCAGTCCAGAAGCCAGTATTGACTTAACTATAAAAATCTGCTCTTTAAAACTCAAACCCTTGCAACAATCCAAGTCAGGCTGCAGAGAGTAATTTCTTGGCTTACTACAGCAACTGCACTGTTTAACACTGCTAAACTTAACAACTGTCTCATTGCCCCTCAGCCTACTTCCTTTTTCACTCATTACTACAAATACAATTAATCTCCTCTTTCCTTGCTCGTCCATACCTTGCACTGCAATGCTTTATGGCTCATGTACTGATAAGAGAAAGGGGTTGGAACTAATGGATTCATTTGCAAAAAATGTTGGAGGGTCAGAGATCGCCGTTCATTCCAGTGGTGATAAATATGCCATGTAATTGCTGCACAAATGCTAGTGTTTGGGATTTATTTCTATTAGTGTACGAATGGTGGTTGCTTTCTTCCCTCTCACAGTGCCAAAGATGGTGATTCTTGGGAGGAAGCCTTCTGTAATAATTTAGCTGTCATCACCTTCACTCCTGAATCCGTGAGGCCAGGTACAGGCTAGCCTTGTTCCTTTCTGGCAGGTGAGATTCCAGCACTAACTCCAGCAGCTTAAGGTGACTCTTCACACACAACCTTCCTGCTAGCAAGTCAGCCAAAAGCTTGAGTGGTAACCATGCTCATGTTACAACTGTGAAGAGCTTTAACTTTTTTTTTTTCAGAAAAATAAGAATTGTTCCTGTCCTAGATGCAATCAGACAACAGTCTTTTACAGTCTGTAGCAATATAGACTGTCCTTCCCATTTGAAATCATTCCGTGGGGCAGTCCGGGTCAGTTCCTTAAGCAAATAAACTTTTAGAAAACTGTAATTCACATTCAGACTATGGCATTTAGACTCAACTCTAAATCAAACGCATGTAGTCTGGGTGCTCATTTCAAGGAACTGATAATGTGGAAAAAAAATTCCTTTACTGAGTGTTTAAATAAAATCAGTAGTGATATAAAAAAGTGTTAGTGCATTAATTGTTGCAATGTGCAAAAGTATCTCATGGATAGTGCCTTGGTAACGGGAAGTAAATAAGGATGGGATGGGTCTGTTCTTGCAAACAGCTTTGCAACATGTGCCCTTTCTCTTGAAGCTGATGAAACTCTTTACCTCTGTGCCTGCCTGCCTGTAAGATTACAGATGCAGTTCATGCCCTCATTCTCAATTTGTGCTTACATGACTGAGTTTATTTTTAAATCTACCTAGTCAGACACACACAGATATTTAACCCCCAGCAAAGGGCAGTAAGTTAGATGTGAAGGCACACAGTAATCTTTAGACTATCTGCCAAAAGACCTATTAGTAAATCTAAACATCCCTTGTGAGGCTCCATAATTACTTTAGACATTGACAGTAAATGACATTTCTCAGAGAAAAGAATATAGGCAGGCGTTCCTAACTTTCAGGCTCTGATCTAATAGCACTCTTATGACGACATGCATATTAATCCATTCTTCCTAGGGGCTGCCACTGGGTCAGTTATCATTGTATTTGCACCAAATGTTATTTCCTGCAGTGGCTGTAAGATGCACAGTCACTGAAGATGCATTGGTGTGTGCTGCTCTGGCACCCGAGGTCTAGAACAGCGGGGTGGGTGGCTGTGAGGCAGCCCATCAGCCAGCCAGCCAGGAGCAGAGCCGGGCTGCACCAGCGCCTCGGAGCCTCACAAGGGCCCAGAAGCACGAGGTGCTCCGACTTGGCACTGAGAACAAGGTGTGTGCTGAACACGGAGCTGCCCTGAAATGCTGGAGAGATTTACATCTTCACTCGTCTTGAAACTGGCTTCTCAATGCTTATAATATTCTCTGGTGGCACAGCTGCCTTTTCCTGTCAAAAGGATGAGAGGAGAGAGCTTACTCTTCTACCAGGGTCAGGCTCGGCCCTTCTCATTTACTGCCAAAACCACTTGCCTGAGATGGGCGACCCCTGGCTTTCCTTTTCTGCTGGATGAGCATTAAACCTACAGCTGGGTTCTGTGGAAACTGCCCAGCAGTGCAGGCTGCTGTTGGCTGCCAGGGAGAGGAATGCTTGCCCCCTCCAGGCCACTCGCCAGCAGCTGGGCCACTGCAGAGCAGCTCTTCAGTCTGTTGGGAAGAAGGGATAAAAAAAGCAAGTTTTAAGAGTTGGGATGCACAGCTGAGAGAGGAAACTGAGTGTTTCAGTGCAGGGTGCAGCTTGACAGTTGGGGTTGTTTTGGTTTTGTTTGGGGTGGGGTTTTTTGTTTGTTTTGGTTTTTGGTCTTTTTTTTTGAGCGATAAGCTGCAGAAACGTAATTTTTGCTGGGAAGGTAAGTTTTTCAGATAGTCCAAAAGCATGTTGGGCTCCAGCACTGAGCAGTCCCTTGGACTCCCAGGAAGGTGTTCCTCGCCTTGATCCATGCAAAATGACAGAGGAGCTGTGCCTCTAACTCCACACCTCGGAGTTGGGGGCAGTCATAAAGTTCTAATTTTTTTACAGAGGACACCTAGTTTTGTGCTTGAGGAGATGCCAAGCTGCTGCTTCACCTGCCAGGACCATGGCCAACCACCAGCTTGACAGTGTTTTTTTGGGCATGGACCTTCATCAGCTCTCAATTCGAGGTTGATGATTAAGAAGGCACAGCGATCATACAGGTTAAAGCACAGGGCAGGGCATGCCCCTAAGCAGATGGAGCTTGGTTTCTACCACTTATTTAATTTCATATTTAACTTATTTATAATCTAAGCAGAGAGGAGACTAAAGCCCAAGCATGTATCCTGTGGGTTACGTCCTTTTAAAACTGATTGTGGAATTGTTCTCGTACAGCAGAATTTCACTAAGTTCGGTTCCAAGAGCACCACTCACATGGGAGATGCCAGTGTCAAGGCTGCCTGACAGACTTCATGTGTGGTGTAGTATGAGACAGACAGCCAAAAGGAAATCTCATTGCAAATTCCCTCTGACATGTCCCTGGACTACATACGACAATGTCTTCTGTATTTATTTGCTTATCTATGACGATTCTGATTTACTTTAAGAAAGGGGAAAAAGAAAAGAAGATTCTTCCAGAAGCACGTTTGTGGAGACCGACTCTGTCTCATTCCATAAGGCTACTGGCTGGAGCCTCCTGTAGAGCGCAGGTAGCTTCTCCTCTGTGTGGGAGGCGGAGATGGAGCACTTCATGTTTATGCAGCTCTGTCTGGTAGATGCAATGGGCACCAGCACCTCCCCTTGACTCAGGATCACTCAAAACGAGGCTTTACCTTTTGGCTGTAATGTGATCCCCTATGCAGCTAGCCGACAGTAAAGAAACAATCAAACAAATACATTATTTAAAGTGCCATCGCGCTCCAGAATGTGTAAAGCCAAGTTTTATTTGGTGAAACAAAGCTTTTGCTGGCGAAAGCATCCTGTTCCTCTGTTTTAATGGAAAGGACATCGGGTTTGGTGCTCAAGACTTCTAGTCCAATGGTATTTGCTGCCTGTGAAGTGCAGCTGGACAGCAGACCCAACGTGAAGTTTCTTGTGTGTCTTCCCTGAAATACTTTCTAAAGTCTTTTGATTTGCTGTTTGCTACGGTTCTGGTGACTTTTTCTCTGACATTCAGCTCTGTACAGAGGCAGAAACAAATATTTCCATTAAAGTATTAACAGTGCACAGCCTGGACATCGAACACTTCAGTTTATAAAGTGAGTTGTAGTTTCCAGGCCACCTCCTTTTTAATGAAGCTAATTGCTTCAGTGGGACAGTTGTAACTGCACCTTTGTGACTGAATACAACAGTAAGGGGCCTGTGAACAGACTGGTGTATGTCTAATACGCTTTAAACGAATGCAAATGCTGCTTCATGATTCAAACAAACAAATATCAGCCTTCATGAATGAATTTCAGCTTCCATGACCATAGAGATGACAAGTTAATGGAGCCATTCACACTGCGTGGACAAGGATTTATCCATGCAATTCCCGAAATGGTAATGGGAGTGGTGTAGCTGATCCCAGACTTGCCATGCTGAAACTTACCCCAACTCTCCAAGGGGAAGGGCGCTAATTGGATTGCTGGGCTTAAATCCTTCAGCTAGTCAGTCTATGGAAAGGATTTAGCACTGGCCCTGTAAAGGCTTTACATAGCTTTGCAGTGCGGCGCAGGGGAAGATTTTTTCCCCCTTTCTTTCTGGTGATTAATTGTGAGGCTTGAGGTGACAGGAGACATAATGAAATTCATAAATGCCAAAGGCCGTCCCTAGTCACATTCCTGGCTGTTGGTTTAAGTTAGAAACTGACACAAGTGTGAACAAATCAAGGTTGTCCTGATAGCCTTGCAGTTACTGGAAGAAAAAGTAACTGACAATGAGAAACCACTGGAGGTGGCTTAATGGGTATAAATTTTCCCGAAAGAGTGAAGTTTTACGCTGATTCACATTCTTCGATACATAAATGATGTACTCTGCCCCCACCGCAGCCTGAGGGATTCCAGGCCTTTTCCACAAAAGAAGGTATTGGCACAAGTTATTTAAGCAACCCGCCAAAGAAAAGCTGTTGCAGAATGCGAAGTGACTTGCTCTGTGTCTTCGTTTGTGACTGGCCTTGCTCTGCTCGTTATGAATTTTAAAAATCCACTTCCCTCTCTGGAAAACAAAACCTGCAGCTTCAACAAGCAGCCTAAGAAGTAACCTGGGACTTTCACTTTGGCCTGGAAATCCATTCTACCAGTTCCCCACATCCAGATTTGAATTACAGCATAAAGACTCATTTCACCAATCCTGTTTTCCGAGTCCCCGACAGTGCAGACCATGTCAAGTCTGAGTATATATTGACCAGATACTGATGCGGTGATCTTTGGCGCCAGCTGCCAGCAGTCTCTCACTGGGGTTTTTGTGGTCTGAGAAGGACACACACTGGACAGTTGCTGTGTGGTAGTCCAGCACTGCTAAAGGCTTCAGTCTTTTCCAGCCAAAGATCCTGATGCGATGATCCCACCCTGCTGTTGCTAAAATCTTCTTGTCTCGACGGATGGTGATATCGGATATGCCAGGGTTGACAAGGGTGTGCGTTTTGTAAACCTGTGTGAGAGAGTTATAGATGAGCTCTAATTGTTTAAAATAGAAGAAAAAGGAACCCTTGGGGATTTTAGAAGGTCAAGTGCCCACCCATATACACTGGTATCACACAGCTAGCATGCAGCTTTTCTCCACACAGTGGATGATGCCTGTGTGAGAACAGTTATAGACAGAGCCAGCAAAGACCTCAACTCGAGCCTAGCTCTCTCCAGCAGCATTCTCTAAAAACAAAAGAATTCCTCGTATGTTTTTAGTTTATAGTGCATTTAAAGCTATTTCTATCCTGTCACAAGTGAAACTCTGAGTCAAGATTTTGAGACCCAGACTACACAGCTTTACTCTTTCAGCTATTCTTGCATGAGCTGCAATGTTCAGAGCTATGGCCATATATTTTCCCTGCCTCGACAGTATTCCCAGGCTGAGATTCTGAGCTGATGTTTTTAAACTACCTGCTACTTATTTCTACTACTGTGGCCCCTCACAAAAACCCCAATAAGCTGTGGTAGCATTTACCACAGTCTTGAGAAAGGAATGCTTGCAGGAATTAGGTTACAGTGTCAGGAAATCTGTATTTCTAGTACTCCTTCCCAAGAGACTTTTATTTACACCAAATTCCAAGACGGGGATTATGACCAAGTTATTGATTTCAGTCTTGGAAGCCCTTTGTTAGTTTGGAGACTACTGGGGCACAAGTTTCTGAGGAGGCATTGGGGCTGCACAGGAGTTTCCACTTCACTGACCTGAGTTCCCCCTGAAGCACAGAGGAAAAGCTCAGTCTAATACACCTTTGCTGTTCTCACCTCAGGCAGCTTACACTAGTCAGCAGCAGCTCGCCCCTGAAACACACCACCGTATGACCAGACTGTGTGTGTGCACGGGTGTGGAAACAGCCCAGCTTTTGTCACAATGTGGAAAACACTTTTGAGTGTATGCTGACCTTGAAATGCTATTATTTATAAACCCGACTGGAAATGATGCATTAATGCCACTTACTTAAAACTGAATCTGTAGCTGTCTTGCACTGAAGCTTAATCTAATTCAGTGCACGTTTTAATAGGCTGTGTGTGTGGTTTGCTCTTTTTCTGAGGCAGGAAGGGTATTGAGAAGCATTTCCCATCTGAGTAGCTTTCCTCTGCGGAGGACATCCCATGACGCATAGTTAGTACAAGATTACAAAGAATATAGTAGTACTGGATGTAGAAAACTAAACTCCAGAAATACTGGTCTAAGCTGGTTTCAGATGCAGCTGAACGCATCTTGAATCTTACAGGCACAAAGCTCTAAGTAATTATTTTTCAACTACATAACAGCTACTTATTCAAACAGCAAGAGCTGTGCAGTTCGATGAGAAAAAAGGCTAAATGAAACTTGACGTGCTTCTTGCATGCTCCAAACATTCCTCTTAAACAGGACCTGATGAATGTGGCCACAACCAACTCAGAGCAGAGGACAGCAGGTTTTGCTCAAGCCTGATGAGCAGTAAGAGGCTGCTCACGGGCCTTTTAGTGGGGCTGTACGGTAAATCCTGGGCTTTTTGCTAGTATGTGTGTTCTTCCCCACTCCCCAGTTACTCGCCAGGTGGTGTAGAATGGCTTCAGTGGGATTTTTGTTGGCGTATGCATATTGGCAACGGAAGGCTTTATCACTTACATCACCAGCCTGGCAAACGTGAAATAAACCTCACTCGGTAACTGAGATTATTAGCTAATGGCTATAACCAATCCTGGGTGTGGTGCTTCCCATCATTACTGTCAATTATGTGGGCAAGAGCCATACAGCAAAATCAGGGTGACGGGGAGAAATTGCATGTCATCAGCAAGCTACAACTTGAAAATGAAGCCTATTAACGGTGATGCCTTTTGGCTATGGAACATGAGGGAACAGTGGGCATTTGTGCACAATCTGCAAATACAAGAGGCGAGAGAGGAAAAACAAAACAAAGTAGAACAACTTGCTCAAGGTATTTGCAGCCAGGTGAAATCCTACTGCCAGCATCTGTGCCATCCCGTCACTTACAGGCAACTACTGTAGACAAAAGCATGCCAACATCACTTCCTAGCTGGCAAACCAGCTTGTAATTAAGAAAACAAAGAGGTAAAAACAGGTGAGCTGCTTTCAGCCAGTCATGACCAAGGACACTTACATCTAGTAGCAGATGCATTAAGAAATTTCGACATGCTGAGGCTAAGAGATACCTCTCCTTCCCTCCCTCACACATGCTATGATTTGTCTTTTATTTTTTTTTAACCGCCCTCTCCTACACCCAAATCCTGTCTTTAAGCCTATTCTTATTAGAAAAATTGCCAAGATAGTGGTAGCCTTGAGTTCAGCATTTGAGAGAAAAGCCTTGGCAACCCAACCCACAAAACTTGTGCATTTACTTACATTACAGCTTATAGAATTCTTTTCTTGTCATAAGTAAAGCAGCTTCTGTGCTTATCAGATTTCTTAGTTCTGTTTTATTTATTCACCTGCAGAAGCTCTTTACCTCCTACCTTCTACCACAAACATCATCACATACACTATCTCATCCACATCAGAAGGCTCATAACCAATCCATTCATTTGCTGACAGTGAAGATTCCAGCAACTTTCTTTTAGAAGACAATACACCAAACTTTCCCCATAGCAATAAACTATGAAGTTACCTTCATCATCTATTCATTGACACACTGGAACATTGCCACTTAAAACAGAGCTGCAGCACCATCATTGCATCATTATTTCTCCAACGGCAGATAGCTATGCACCACATTTACTTATTAAAACCTTTTAGAATAAAAAAAAAGTGCCATTGAGTGGCTTTCCAACATCTACCATTACCTCAGGTACCTGGAATGTCAGGAAAAAAAACATCCCCATCTGGTTTATATTATTAATACAATAGTGGAAAAAACCCCTTAATCTACGTCCTTGACAATCTCTAGTGCTCATATATGAAAGATGCATTTTATTAGGGCGCTCACACTACACAGGAAGCACAGAAACATTACTGACAGTTTATAATACTTGGCATTTAAACTTCTGAGAAAAGGTACTATCGCTCAGTGCGAGGTGCTGAAGATGTAACTAAACTAATTCTGCATCTCCTGGGAATGTTTACACCCTGAGGAAAACAATACCTGCAGTACTTCAGGTGATCAACTGTTTATTTCTCCCAGAAGTCATAGTCCATTAGAGTTGACTCAAAACTGAAATGTGCTTTGGAGAACAATATTTTCTTTGAATTTAGGAAAAAGCCATGCTATAATTCATGAAGGAACAGTTTCCTCTCCAGTACCAGAGTAGTTGAAGCTTTAAGCCCGCCATTGTGTCAGATTTTCAACACCTTCGCCTTAGAAAACTAGTCTCAATACCAAGTTTCTTACCGGGACTTACCTGTTAATCTTCCTTCTGCTTCCCTGAGCTCAGGACACCAGCTGCAGATGTGTGCCAATAGTGACAGAAAGGCTGGGGCAGGAGGAGGGCAAACATGACCAAAAAACCCCAAACCATAGCAACTGGGTATCAGACTTGTTAAAACTCTTCTTTTTCACGTTGGCTTAGAAGCCCTTAGCTACTTATTCGGAGTCTAGAGTGCCTCTTTTTCTTCATGTCATATTAAGTATTCAAGTTCAGCTGTTCTCCTTGGTGAGCGCTGTCCCCTCCAAACTTCATTTCAGTGGGCTGCACTTACACTACATGCGCTGGGGTCTCAGTGCTCCACCACTCCATAGGCACTAGGGTCTGTGGTGATGCCTAACACAGTATGTACCTCCACCACAACCACCAGGAGACAAGTCACCACTGGACGTCCAAGCACGTGCTTTTCTTCCTGGTGTGCCATTCAGCAAACTTCATTAACTTGCCACACTACCTAGAAAGTCTCCATGAAAGCTGCAAGCTGGAAGAGCGATTATTGTTCTTCCATGACGTGGTGTATCCGGCAGCTCTCTTCTCAAGGATGACATGGGGCCACATGGGCTGGTTCAGGTCCTTTTCCTTGTGTGTTCAGGGGACAACTTCCACTTGAAAAAGGCTAAAGCACTCAGCAGTGCAGAGGCTATGCATGGGCCATTTTAATTTTCATGAGCCTTTATTTATGCACTTCATTTCCACACCTAGTTAAAACCTACTTAACCCCTTGGCACTGTTGGAAGACTTGCTAAAGTTGTCTAGATTAAGCAATATTTATTGCTATTCGGTAGCATAGCCTGAGATGGTGATTATGAGGCCTGCTTCTAAACCAGCCATTCCAGGTGTGCGCAGCTCAGACACAAACTGATATAACCAATTAAGTTATTTTCCCTGTCTCTGGCTGGGGCTCTCCAGGTGCCAAAGGAAGCTGGTTGCCTAAACCTCGTGTGCTCTTGGTGCTAGCTGGGGCTACTCCTACTTTTTTTTGTGTGTAAAGTTTTCCATGGAATATTTCTGTCTTTCCCACAGTGGAATGAAAGCTCTACCCATTCAAGCAGAACCTTTGGAAAAGCAATCTTTTGTTTCTCATTTTTATAACTCATTTATAATGTTTAGGACATTCCGAGAGCTGGATACTACTAACATGATAAATGAAGATACAGAGGCAGTGGCTTGAGTAATGCTGGGCTTGTGTGCCTGTTGCAACTTTGGTAAAACCAGAAACATGTGAGAGAGAGTTTTTTTTCTTTTTTTTTAAATCCTCACCATCCTTTGCTCAGTCTAGTCACATAGCACAGACATTCTAACCAGTCTGTGATTAATTAGCTAGAGATCTGCAACAACTCCTCTTCATGACTAAATATTTTTTTAGTCTATCAAACTGTTAGTGCAAAGTGGGATAAATGACACTAGAAGGCCAATGATCCTGACCTGGAGGTTCTGTTGCTCATTGAGGCTCCAGATGCTCAGCACCTTTTCAGATGAGCCCGAGATCCCCTTGGCCTTCTCTGAGTCAAAGTCGAGGCTCATCACTGGCTCCTGGTGGCAAACGAGTTGGCTCAATGCTTTTCTTGTTGACAAACTCCAAAGGACCACCGATCCATCTTCATAGCCAGCCAGAAGCAAAGGTTGTGAACCACAGTTTAGCTGATCAGGGAAAAAGCAAAATTGTTTGAGAAGTAAATAGGCTGTTGTTAGGAAAATTATCATTCCCAGGTAGGTTTCAGTCCAAGCATCAAGAAAATAAATGAAAATGCTCACTGGCATAGAAGCAGAAAGTTTAGAAGTCTGAATATCAAGTTTTGATAGTCCATCCATTTACGAAAAGCATTACCAGGTAACAGCTGACTTGCGCTTATGGTTTTTATATCTACACATAAAATTTGGTGGGTTTTATATATAATACGAATCTAACATATACTCATATATAAACACATATAGAAAATTTCTCTCTGAAAATCCAAATTATTGCCCTCTATTACACCTGAAAAAAGGCTGCCTGAAGCTTGCAGAAGCTTTACTTCATGACCTGAACTTTGTTTGTGATCCTTGAAAAAAATTACTTAGAGCAACTGAGTTACTATCAAGCTATATAAACCAGTGTGGGCATTAAAGGAAGTTTAAAGATTCCCCTTTCACATTGCCAAGTGTTGGGTTACACAATACGGATCGTTTACCCAAGTGCACCACAGTGCTTAAAGGTAAACACTGAACCTCTCCTCAGGAATCTCTGCGTGAGTCACCAAGGGGTTAACAGGCCCCCGAGTCCCACTGTAACCAATTGAAAGCTATTTTGATTAATGATGTCACAGGCCAAAGGGCATGGCACCCTGGGCAGACACCTAATTTATTTAAGCCTCTGAAATAACTCAAAGAAGGGAACATTACGGGATTACATGTCACACTTAAGGAAAATATTCATCGTTGCTTCAGCCAGAAGACTAATGACCCCATAAGCAGTAACTGGTTATGCAAGCAAAGATGCAAATCCCTAATGAAAAGCAACTAAAAAACAGGCCAGTCATTCCTTTAATAGGAGAAGAAACACCAAAATACACACTGAGATTACAACCACCTCATGCAGGCACATCTAATAAATGTATCCATTAGGTTATTCAGCTCATTCCAAACACCATCTGATCCCACAGTATTCATTTCCTTGGTAGTCAATTAAAAATAAAGATGAAGACTATTTTAAAAGAACTGATTTTTACTGGTATCACATGACTGGATAAGGTTCTTCAAACTCACTGGCTGTCAATGTCATGACACAAACCTGCAGCGGCCAAAGGCTCACTGTCTCTATTACTGGTCCAGACTATTCACCCATAGGTTATTATCTGTTGCAGGGGGAGTTAAACTAACAAGAGATGGGTGGTCTAGGTAACAAGGCTGTTGAGTAAAAGCCTCACGTTCTTTCTAAGATTTATTCAGCCTAAAGAAGTGTTTAAATAAGGAATGGATCTCTCTGAGCAGGGAAGAAAATTGCACCTTAAAAGAAGGAAACCAAGTGGAAATCCCCTACGTCATCTTTCTGAACAGATCTGTCTAAAGCTGGATCCTGCAGAAGAGATCCTCGTTACTTGCCTTAAGATCTCTTCTCTTGAGAAAGGGCTGGGAACGTGGCCTGGCTAGAAAGGCTCACAAAGAAGGCCTCTCATAACGCCCAGAAGTGTGTACAATTTATCTGTCAAATTTATTTGCTAAAATAAAATAATATCAGAGCAATTAACATATGTCAAATATATGCGAATTAATCTTAACTCACCTGGTGTTTTGGAGGAAGAGTACTGTTTTTTAATACCAGGGCAAAGTTAAAAAAAAAAAAAAGAGTCAAAGATTCCAGATTTTGTATTTAATAAAGGGTTAAACCTTCAAAGCAAACCAAAGTATTGCATAGGTACTTCAACGAAGCTTAATAAGGCCCCCAGTCTGGCACAACACCCCCCATCTCCCAGGTGATTTGTACAGCTTTCCCCTCCTCCAGAGCCCTGGGGCTCCACAGAAGGTGTAACTGTCATTAGCCAGTGACACAAGATGTGGATGGGCAGGGGCGGCTCCTCTCCCTTTCTCCAAATGGGATGGCCAGACTGTCATAGGTGCTCATACCCCTCATCGACATGAGAGACAGGCGAGTGCTCAGCACTATGGGAAATGCCAAGTAAAAGCTTTTTTGTTTGTTTGTTTTGCGCTGTGGATATCTTGGCTTAGATTTGAAAACCTGTAACTTACAAGTGAGGTCTAAGATTGGTCTATTTTAAAAACAAAGTATTGTTTTCTGTTAAATGAAGGTCTCCCATACTGCTTCTTCCTGACTTTCCTTACCCATATGAAGTGCAATATTTCCATGAGGACGTACACCTGAACTTACTCAACAACAGCTACTGAAAGATCAGGGGAGCTCTCAGTCTGACGCCTGGACTCACCAAGCAGTGGTGCACAACGGCCTATTCATTTCACTTCCTAACAACAGACACTTCTGGCAAAAAGTCTTCACCATTCATGTTTTGTTCCAGTGTAAAAATTAAATTATAAATCATTGTTCTTCCTAAGGAGAACATTTTGTTGTTGCATTTGGATAACTGTCAAGAAAGGAAGAAAAGGTGATCTGCTGTCAACTCAACAGGAGTAATTGCCATAGTTTATATAGAGCAATAACTCTGTGTTTCCAGTTTCTACATGTATTATTCCTGTTGAATTATTTTGTTTGCACCATTACGCAACATGATGCCTTCCCCAAGGAGTGCAAAAACTTTAAGGGAAGAAGGGAAGACTATCCTTACTCCTGCAAATCCTGCTCCACCCAATTAGTAATACAGGAAGGTGTGAAGCTGAAGGGACAATGTATTTAAGAATATGAACCTTCACAAGGGAAAAAACCATTTCATGAACTAATACACTTAAGGACAGACCTAGTAAAATGAGAGGGGGAAAAAAGCTTCAAAACAACAACACGAACAGCTGCATCCATTTTCACTGCTTAGGAGAAGCCAGTGAGGCTTAATCTACAAGCCTAACCTAAGGCTCAATTTCTTGTGCTCTGTAGTGAAGTTTCTAATTCACGCTGCTGATGGTGTGTTGTTTGCCTGATATGTGGATCTTTTTTTATTGGCATGCAGAAAAATACGATGATACATGGCTGCAGCCTCCAAACTCCTCTTGGACAACAAACGCAAGCACACTTCCTTCAGACCATTATGTGGCTCTCTCCATGTCAGCTTCTGTTTCAACTTGTTAATCCACTGTGCCATAAGCAACGTCAAATAGTCTCTTAGGCAACATGTTGCCCATAAGCGATGGGCTGGGAAGTGCTCATCTCCTGGGTATGTCTCTATTGCCCAACGCAGTAATGTACAAAGAAATCCTGGACGGCCTCTATTCAGGAAGGGGTGCAGCTGGGTTAGCTCGTGTTGCTCTGCTTTTATGGTTACAGGGTTACTTCACGAGACACTTCCACAACAACC
>NW_010405147.1:30843-34048 GCF_000710305.1 Buceros rhinoceros silvestris | reverse complement strand
TTTTTTGGTGAGGGTTTTCCTCAGGGAGCCACTTCCAGAGAAACCACAAAACAGAAGGCAGTGTATCACTTTGGTACACCACATGTAATTATCTGCCCTTAAGAGTATCCTCCTCCTCCACGTTTTTACACTGAGTTGCATGCATTTGTAAAAGAGCAAATACAGCTGTGAGACTCAAAGGGATTATCTATCCCTGTCTGCTGCAGTCTAGGAAGTTGCGGTGACTTCCCAAAGCCAGAATTTGCATGGAATAATTTACCTCTCTTGGTTCCCAGTCTTCTGCTTTATCCCCACTGGCACAAAATTAAAAACTACATAAAATTAAGACTCTGCACCTGCTCTGCTTCCTAGAGGAATAGCAATATTAACACATGTAGAAAATATGGCAAGACAGAGGACTTTTTACACAGGCAGCAAAATTTTCAACACTGAAAATTTCCTCAGTTATCTCCATCTTATTAAAAAATGTCCAGGGGACAAAAAGCCCCATTCACTTCATTGTGTACCCAACACTGACTGCATTTTTAGGAGAAACTTTCTGTTTAATAAAACCCTAATTATGCTTTTATTTGATTTTCCTTCTAATTTTTTCTCTGTTTTTTAATTATAGCAAGGGACTTGAACTGTGGCCTTTCCTACTTTTGTCTGAAGCCAGCAAATGAATTCCCCTATACTTCAGTTGATTCAGGACCGTGAGTGAAGACACTAAGGCCTTGAATTTAGAACTGATTGATAGATAGTTTTTTCAACTGAAACCAATATAAATGTTGAGATGAAACTGTGGGAAAAACATACTGGAAATCAGCTTGGATGGTACTGCAGACCTATAGCAGTATGTGGTCAGGGTGTTAAACTGGGAATCAGTTTTGCTGCCAATTCTCTGGAGATTGAAAGTCCATCACCTAAACTCCTTTCCTCCTTCTACTGCCACCTTTTTGTGTCACTTGTCTTTCACTGTTGGCACCCCATAAAAATGATTTGCTGGATACTCTGCAAATGTATTTTTTTTCATTAACTGCTTTTATTTACCTTTTTATTCAAAGTCAATACTACCAGAAATATTTCATTCCTATTGAATGTCTGGAATAGAAACATTCATAGAGTACTTCCTTGTCCTGAAGGCATTGAAAGGAATGTAACCTGACATTAAAAACACTGTTTTTAAGTAACCCAGTAATTCCTCATCATTCGTAATGCAGTGAGAAGCCATATCAAACAACTTGCTTTGGTAAGTCACTCATTTTCCTCCTGATTGATGCAAAACCCCTATCTATCCTAAGGACACATAGCTTTTCCCGAGCATTTGCAAATCTTCCATTAAAGCTTGGAAAGCTCTGAAAGTTACATTAAGGATGTTCACAAATCTTTCCCCCCTTTAATAGTATAATTACTTGATTGGTTTGATAATAAATCAAAATCCAAGTGAAGAAAGATTCATGTGCTTCATATAAAATGAATCACAGGGAAAACATTTCACAATTAGCAGGCACTCTTGCCTTACCTGCCATAACTTCAGACACATGGGCATGCCCAGCTTGGCACCCACCTCTGGCTTCAAGGTACAGACTGACGTCTTGGATGGCAGCTCCAAAACCTGAACCTGACATCAGGAAAACAAGAGTATTTGGTCAGGCTCCAGGTCAAAATTCTGCTGTTAAAAACACAAGTCTCTTAAGGTGATTAAGGCTAGGATAAGCTCTTCCAATAAAAACTGTCTAGAGGAAACTGAGGAACGCATGTTAAGTTGGAGCTTTAGGGGAATCTACAGCTATATAAATAAAGGCATTGTTTTAGGAAAGACCAGACAAACTGCTAGAATGAACCCATCTTCTTCTTCTACTCTTCTGTTTAATCTGTATTATACTCTTCTTTTCATACAGCAGATGATATTGTGCATACACTAGATAATACTGAAGATTGCTTAAGCTGAAAACACTTCCCTGCTCCCTCGCCCTTTCCCTTTTTTCCATCTCTGTTGCTCATCTTTTTGTTTTATTCAGGTGTGGACACTTGCATTATGTCCTCTGTTCTGGCATGGTAACACTGAGCTTGCATGAAAATATAGACAATATATATATGGTGGTTTTTTAATCTACTGTCTGACTGCACTAGCAAAATATAAACCCAGAACTATCTGCTAATGCAGGCTGGAACAGTGATGGCAAACAGATATTTCTAACACACTTTTGTCTGACTCTCTTCAGAGCAGGGTCAGACTCTGAGTTACAAACCTGCTGTCTGGCTACACAGCAGCTTCCACTGTCACTTGCATTGATAGTAATGAATTATGGATCTAATAATTTTTTTTTTTTTTTTTTTTTTTTTTTTTTTTTTTACAAATTTTCCCCTCTTTTTTCTCCTCTCTCCTCCTCTAATCTATTTATTTTTTTTTTTTTTTTTTTTTTTTGCATTGGACAAGTCTTCCCTCTGCCGAGGAAGTAGCTCATTTCCACCTCAGGATGATGGCAGGCAAGATCAGGGGAGTCTGCCTTTGCAATTTGGCACTGGGAGGTTTTGAGTATCTTGACTGACATGTAAGTGCCTCACTCTGGGCTGATTCTCAAGCCTGGAACTACGGAGAAATAGAAGTTCTTAGGTACCAAAAACTTGCTGCCAGGAACATTGCTGTTTTTCAAATGCATACTTAATCACTAAGGTGATCTTTTATTTTAATTTAATAAACAACAGTCTGCATTGTCTCATAAAATTAAAGGACTTCAAATATTTGATAAATCCAGCATCACCAGCCATTCTAGGCTGTTTCAGAATGTGCAAAAGACTAGCAGTGCTGTTGGGCAGCCCCAGTCATGTGAATTTCCTTAAGTGTCTGAGATGAGATATTACACAAATATGGCTCCTCTGGGAGCCATCAATCAAGACCACAGCAGCTGTGATGGCTTTCCAATCCCATACCTTTAGTTCAAAGCTTGCCAGAACATCTTCCTATTTCTAGAGGTTGTCAGCCAGCCTGCCAAAAGCCAGCTGCACTCCCGGGCTGCAAGTTGACAATGTACTAAACACAACAAACAGAACACTTTCTAAAGACACTTAGCAATGGAGCAGGAAAAACTATTCTCCAGATTTAAGGAATGGAGACTACAGCAAACAGTCATCCAGTATGTAGACCAAACCTATGCACAGACCAAAGTCCAATGATCTGGGAATTCTGGTTCTTTGGAGCTACACTCTTCACAAAAGACGCTAT
>NW_010405147.1:8934-30750 GCF_000710305.1 Buceros rhinoceros silvestris | reverse complement strand
TTCTCTTGGCAACTTGCTTGCTATCAACATAATGACCAAGTTAGTTATTGCAGGAAATGGGCTAGAAATGTGAAGATGACCTGCTCTCATCTTGTGTCTTTCATCATTGGCTCTCCAAAGGGCATCGCCTCCTAGACAAGACTGAAACTGCAACTTTCACATAATAAGGAAGGGTAAGTGCACTGTGATAGATGCACTTCTGCAGGTTAAAAGGAAAAAAAACCCAACAAACTCCTTTGCTTTACCTTGATTAAAAAAGGACGAACTGGTAAAAGGGTCACAGTTGGCCTTGCAAAGGACAAAGAAAACCACAAAGATGAGAAAAAAAGCTTTTAGCAGAAGGCAGGCAGGCATGAGCTGCCTGTGCTAGAGTGACAGTTGCAGAGACTGTCTGCATTAGAGGCAACCAAGCCTTAGAAATAAATACTATTTCATACATTTTGACAACTGTAACCTAAAACTTGAAGTTCTGTGTTTATATTGGTTTTGCTTAATAGGAGAAAGATTTGCCTTTGCCTGAGGTTAATAGTGTTCCTGGGTGGCTAAAACTGGCCACAAGGAAACACACCCTTTTTCTTTTTCACATTAATAAAGCTTTTAACATGTTTCTGGCAAATTGGCAAGAAAAGTGCGTGTAACTCATAATTGGTGATTTAAATGCAATCACGAACAAATAAATGCCTGTTCAGATCTCATTATTTATGGACTGAAGCTGCTTTAAGACAAAATTACTCTTTTTTTGGGCACCAGCCAAGCATAAACATTTATTAAGTCTTAATTTTAATCATAAGCTGCAAATGTACTGTGTCTCACACAGTGCTGCCTATTTGGAAGCACTATATTTTATGGGAGAGTATGTGAATTTATTGAAACCTGACACGGTTCTGATGTAAAGGTTCATACACCTTTATCTCAGGAGACGGCAAATCATTATCAGTTTGCAGGGCCCGAGCAAACAAATTAAAATAAAACAGAGATGAGTTGCAAGAGACAATGGGGCACACATCTTCTCTTTGGACCAGACGATTATTTAATTCTTCAGTACCAGAATGAGTGTGTGACACAAAATCTTGCCTGACACAAAATCTCTTCTCTAGCTGATGCAAGAATGCACTTGTCAGTTGTGTTTAACTTCAATATTGTTGAGCACTGCAATAGAAGGAAAAAGTTCTTTGTTTGATCCAAACAAGGTATGGGACTTAGAATGGTTGTGTTTACTGGTACAGTGGTTGTGTCTACAGGCTTACCCAGTTCTGTAAAAGGCTGAACATTCTGGCTGTGAGCCAACAAAGTACTTAAATACTTGCTTAACTTCTGAATAATAAAAAGTTCACATGTTCTTGCAATACAGGAACCAATCCCACTTATTACTTCTTATATAAAATATGCAACTTTCAGTTTCAAGAGACACATCCTACAGAGCAGAAAAGCATGTGACCTTTTATGCTCAGGAACAACTTGCAATTAGCTAGAATATTTCTTTTCATATTTATGCCGTATTTTCTTTTTTCATATTTTTGGTATTTTGACGTCAAGTATTTTAAATAATTTATATTTGTGTGATGTCCTCAAATAAAATACGATTTCTACAAGGCACAAGTGGAAATTGCCAACAAAGCTGTCAGTCAGTGATTGCTGTGATAATGGGTGTTTAGATGTGGACTTACCCAGTAGCAACTGAAATGGACCCTACAATTATCTCACACTGAGCAAACCTCTGGCTGCTCGTAGTAATTCAACTATTCCCAGCCAAAGACCAGTTAAAGAATTAGCCCTGGGGTGAGAGACCACATAACGCATTACAAATCACCTGCACCTCCCCTTCTCTCACCAAACACAACTTTCAGCTTCAGACAGAAGATGAGTACCTCCATCTGATGACAGACTCTCTGACCATTAGTTCCCCAGAATGACTCTTGTTCCCCTTTAACAGTATTCAACAACACCAGAAGAGTTTTCCAAATCCCTGCACCTGAAAGACCATCAGCAGCTGCTACAGACAAATGTCAGACAAATCTTGGGGTGGTATCCTTGTTACTAGAACAAGAGTTATATGCTTCAGTCATGTTCTGGCAGGTGAAATTAGCAATCAGAACCCCCAAAGGATCCTTGTGCTGCCCACTCACGGACAATTTGAGAGCAATGATGTTTCCTTTTCTGAACTATCTCATTTCAAAACCAAGAGCAACCTCCCAAGCACCAGAAAAACAAGACTCTTCCTACCTCCTCCAGGGCTTTGGCTGCCATGCCCATTAACCAGCGCCCCTGTGCCACCTTTATCAGAGAGCATCTGCAGAATCCCACATTCTCCGTGAAGACACAATCTGTCACTGAAGTCCGTCCCTCTGCTAAATCCCACAAGCAGATCCTCTGGTCACGACCCTGACTGTTACAGTAAAAAAAGTTATCCATGAGCAGCAGATCTGAGAAAGCCTGGCTTCCTGCAGGTTAGTATCTCAAACTCGGGTCTTCAGCATGCAGAGCTTAGTACAGTGTCTGTGGGGGCATTATGAGGGGGCACTCAGTACCAGCAAGACAACAACCCTTCTCCTGACTGCAGAAGGAGGTTCAGAAGTTACTGGGAGGAGGAAGGACCTGAGTCAGTCGCATACACTGCAGTCACAGTTAGCCATGTTTCCCTGTGAAGAAACTTGATCAAACACAGTTATGCTATTTATGTGTGCATACATATTTATGAAGTCTCATGAGTAGTTGAACATGTTCATAATAAAAGTACTTACATTTTACTGTTGAGTAGAACTAATTTAAAAGGAAATAAAAGTACCCAGAGTAACACATTTAACACTCTCTCACCCTAGCAATGAAATAGAAATGTCAGGCATGTTGACAGCTGACAGACAAATAGGAAGACAACAAAGACCGTATCAAAGATAAATAAAAAGCTACAGTTATTCAGCAGTCAACTTCCCGCAGCCACAGGGAGGGCACAGGAGACTGTTAAGACCACGTACATGTGGAGACATAAAAGGAGAGGGACTGGCAATGCAAAGAGTAGTGGGAATTAAACAATGAAACACTGCAGATAAAACATCCAAAGCCAGAGAACCAGCGGCTGCATCGCTGAGGTACTAGTGCAGCTCACACAGAGACTCCTCTGCACACCTCTCTATCCCACAGAAAGGTCTCTTTGTTGGCCCCAGACAGTAAGACCAAGCAGGCCAGGCAAAGGGCGCAACATTAATTGCTACACGTTTATGTGATCCCACTGGCTCTGCAACAAACTCCACTGTGGAGAAGCTCCAAATCCACAAATTACAGTAGCAGAGAATATGCGTCCTCATGTTATCACCTGGGACAATGAGTCATCAAAAGAATCTTATCCATTTCATATTTTAATTAACCACCTGATGGAAACGTGAAACCAAAACAGAGGTAGATGCAGATCTGCAGACTGTTGGGACTTCTTCAACATCAATACAGAAACTTCCATCTGCTGTTCAGCTGAGTGACAAACTGTCAAAACATTTATAGCACTGGGCATATGAACAATGTAGGACTGCCAAAAATTGTGATTTAGCTTTAGAACGGAGAAACAAAAAATACGGGTAACTGCTGTCCTAAAATTGCGCTGCTGTGTGAACTCTTACACAGCAAAAATAGAGGTATGGAAGAACACTACAATTACACAAACAATGCTCATTCAGTATGATTTTATGGGGGAGAGTGTTGATAATTGTACTTAAGCAGATAACAAATATAAATGCTAATGAGTTCCACTGTATATTATAAGAGATGTCTTCTCCAGATACACGTGTCAGAACACCTCCTAGTCATACAGACACTTTGGCATCCACACTGGATCACCTGTCTAATCCAAAGTACACAAATCTTCCCGACGTTCCCTTGCTAAACGGAGACCAGAAGATATTTTGCAAACAAAGCAAAGGCGTGTAACTCAGCGTTCTTGCTCATTTTCAGTCTTCCGTTCTCCATCTCTGATTCTTCACTTCCTTCTTTACCTTTTCTCCCTCTTCCCTCTATTTATAAACTCTTTATATAGATTTTGATCTTCCCCGAAAACCAGTTGCGAAGCATTTGTCATCTTCAAATCCAAGCGTATTTCCTCCAGCCAAAGACCTCACCTGACCTCAGCACAGTAATAAAGACGCAATGGACCCCAAGTTGTGACGCCATCACACATATAAAGAAATTAATTGTACCTTTTTGTTCTACATTTTTTCTGTATTTTTGTATTTCTGTACATTTCTGTATGTGTTGGAAAGACTTTCAGTGATCCCAGAAACAAGGATTTTTTTTCCTCTTTGTTTTTTTAATTCAATCATCAAAGAAACAAGAATAATTTCACTGTTTTTTGCCTGCTTTGCTAACCTGAGGAGCCTGTCTTTACCACCCATTGTCTCCACGCAGTAGACAGATTTTCTTCCATGGCCATCCAGTGCTGTGTCCACGCGGTGCGTTTTCAGGTTCCAGACATGGATAAGCCCATTCTCAGACCTGGCAAGTAAGGACAGATGCTTTTGGCATGACTGCTGCATACAGCACAATAAAACAATCTGATACTTTTCCTTTTTTTTTTTCCCCAAAACTGAGGTTGGATGGACAAAGATAACACCCCCATCATTTACCAACCATGCATTCTGTTGTTTTCTCTAGATACAATTTATCTAAATAATACACTTTAAAATTAAATGTCCATATGATTCTCAGCCAGAAATCCTGGTTTACTTACCCAGAGAAAAGAGTGGGGACATCAGGTTCTTGGCCTCCGCAGGAAAAGTGCAGTGTGTGGACTGCAGCACTGGTACCTCTGAGAACAAACTGTGGATCCGGAGGTGGCTGAGCCATCCGAGCAGTGAACTGGGGGAGTGAGAAGACGACACAGATAGCATAGAAGGTAAGGCAGTCTAAAGCGAAATTACAGCTTTAAATATCTTCTGATCAGGACATTTGCTTTTCCTGATCACTTTCCTCTTTGAATTATCATTATTGGATGTTATTTCTAGCTTCCTCTTAACATCGACTTATAAGCAGCTGTCAAATCTGCTCGTCCTTTATAATCTGCTGCATTTCTTTTTAAGCGAGGTAAGTGCTGAGCTGGCCACGCACCTCTTGTGCACTTGTAAATACAAAATTGTTCAGCTGTTCTCCCTGCTGCAAAAAACGAAGAGCCACAGAATGCAAGAAACTGGATACCCATAATAGTGGGCGAGCAATTTATCATTCCATTTAGCCCCTTGGCAAGTCTTTCCCCTTCCTCCCCGTAAAAATACTTGTGTGCTTTCCTCTCACAGCCATTTACAGAAAAGCATTGCAGTGAACAGACCAACTGAAAAGATGAGATTTGAGTTATGATCATTTTTACACAAGAAACCCATTACTCCCAAGTGTTTGAGTTTTTGATTCCAAGTACGGTTTCTTGAAAAAAAGAAATGTAGTATTTCACACTAACTTAGTGACTACTGTGTTAAATATTTTATTCCAAGGGGTTTGCAGTCCCCAAAGGATCAGTAAAGAGAGACAGATGCTTTCAGCTTTATGTCATTGGTTCCCATGTGGTCCAAGCCAGCACAGAACAGGACAAGTATATGGAGAAGGATGCCAACTGCTCCAACATGGCAAAGGGGAAGGACAATTTGTTATGAACTCACAGGGATAGTTTTTGTGATCTGGTTAGGCACACTCTTACTGAGCTGGTGCCTTCACCAAGAATTTCTATTCACATTACACCTTTGTGGGCAGTTGGGCACAAGCACCAAGGAAGGACAAGGACGATTTTCTGTGTTCTGACTTGCTGCAAATGATCTGCCAGAACTGTGCTGGGACAAGATAATCAGCAGGGTATTTAACTGTAAGTACAATTTGCAATTCACGGAAAAATGCATTACAACATGCATGACATGAAATATTTTCACTGTGGAAAGTTTTACTCCTTTATGTGTGACATTACTAGCTATGGCTGTGTTCCCGCTTCTTCCTTTCTGAGCTGGCCTCACAGCGAAGAACAGCTTTTGCCACCACAGATGTCAACTCGCACCACTCTCTCCATTCAAGTATGTATTACCCTGGGTTAAACAGAAAGTTTTCTAAATTCAGTAACGGAAGATCAGCAGGTGTTTTTCAGCAGAGGAATTGCAAAGAATCGGAACAGAGCACTAGCGCTACAAGTTACATGGTAAATTAAAACAGCTCAACTTTTAACTGCCATCTCACCTCAGTATCAGCTTTTGAGTTGTGTTTAATGGATGCACTTGCTATTGCACCTCATTTACAGGTCTAGCTTGAGTGTTTATAGATCATTAATCACCATGGTATCTATAGCTCCCCATTAAACAAAACTACTTTTTAGGACTAATGAAGAAACAGGATTCTTCAGCATAATGTGCAGTTCTCCCTCAATAGCACTGTGTAATTAGGTATGAAAATAGTGAGCTCAGTAGATAACCTCCATGTTTTAGTGCCCTGACTCATCTGTTTTATGATGTTGTCTGATGATCTAGACTCATGACAGGCTGGAGTAAATTTTCAAATGATTACGTGATGTACAGGTTCGCCCCCATGGTGAGATCCAGCTCCCAAGTGCCCATCTGTAACATGTTTCCCATGTGTCAGAGTTTTGTCACCAAAAGTCACCTCTTTGGGACACTACAGCTGTATGCTTTCAACCTCAAAACGACACTCTATAGAATCATGTAAATAAAAGAGTGGCTGGGCAGCTTGTCAGAGGAGTGGGGTCCCTGTTCACAGTGGAAGATCCTGGGTTACTGCACTGAGCAAGGAAGACAAAACAGAACTGAGTCAACCCAGAGGCTATCTGGGATTACAAGGCAGGTTTTTATTAGCATTTTTCTAATTACCGACACAGAAGTTTTTGCTGACAGACAGCAAGTGTGTGCATGGCTGTGGGAAGGCTTTTACCTGGCATGGAACAGACGCTACTAATGCTTGTCTTTACAAGGACAGTATTTCAGAAAAATCCTCAGACTGGCTACAGGAAAAAAAAAACCCACAACAACTGAAAACATTCTTTCAAGCTGTAAGCAAATAAAGTGATTTTTTTGCCCTCTGGAGCCTGCTTCTTTGCTTGTTTTTTTGCTAATCAAATATACAAATCTGGAAATTTGGCTTAATATTGAATCTATGTAATTTTTTATTTGGCATATGAAATAACTCCTTATCACTTCCTATCATGACTCGGCAGATGAATAGCAGTGTGACAGTATCAAGTGTGTCATTTTTCTTGCAGCAAGTGCTGAACTATAAAATTGCATCTGTGCTGTTGTCTTCATCTATAAGCTTGGACAAATCACTTAAGACCAAGATTTAATTAAAAGTTCTTAGGTACCTATATCAGCAGAAGGTCCCACGAGGTCACAAACAGATGGAAATTTGGTGCACTGGTGCCTCAAAAACTCCAGGAAGGCATCCTCAAAAAAACGACATTTAGCCTACCTTGAACTCACCGGGTAGCTCAGTATCTCTGCTTATAGGGATAATTAAATACACTGTGGTACACTGATACTAACACCTAACCATTATACCATGCTTCACTAAGCAGACAGCTACAGACATGCTAAATATGATGACTGTGCAATGGTTAAAGCCCCTGGGTAAATTTTTCACAAGTGCCTAAGTGATTTAGAAGCCTAAGACTCATTTTCACCTGAATTTGCAACCCTAAATCCCCAGGACTTTTTAAAGTTTCACCCCAGGTATCTGAAAACGAGTTCTCTAATTAGCACAACATTTATTTTCTTGTTAACTCCATCTAGCCTCAGGGAGACCAATCTGTTCTTGTTAACTTGGGATATCGCAGCAAATTTCATTAAATGAACTTGCTTAGTGTTTAGGCTGGTCGGAGAGCAAAATCTGGCTCAAGGGCTTGAACAAGCAAAGTGCAACCTACAGAAGAGAGTTAATTTAAAAGCATCTTAAGGCTTGACCATATGTTTGTCCGAGAGATATCCTCCTGTTATTACTCCTGCCTTTTATGAAAGGACATTAAAAAACATGAATCATTTTGCTTATGGCATTTGTTTGCAGGAGAGTATCACCAAGTAAGAAATGCAACACCTCATCATCATGTTCTTGGCTTTTAGAAGATGTTCCACTTTTTATTTCTTCCAGCCTTCTCTGTGCCGGTAACAGCTACCTCCTTCAGGGGCTGAGCTACACTCCGATATGATTCAGACAACTGTTCACAAGGTGCACTGCAAACCCTTGGGCTCCTGCAGAGGTTATAGTTGCTAAGTGAGCAAGAAGTGGAAAACCCAGCTAGCTGTTCAAATTACTGTTTCAATTAGCCAATGACTATGCGCACTACACGTTAGGTACTAAAAAGGGTTTTGGCTGAAAAATGGCTTCTACTAAATGCCAAATCAATTGAATTCCCTTCAAAATTATGTTGTTTTAAAGAACAATTCACTATTAATATCCTTCACAAAACTTACTTTGTCTAGGTTGCAATTAGAATAATCTTCAAACCATTTGAATGTCTCTGCAGTGGTATTCCAGTATCATCATTTCAGCATTTGATATAAAAACTTAGGCTTTTATTTAATGAGAGTCATTTAAAACATGTAAATGTCAAAAGGATTACCTTAGAAAAATCTCTCAGAGAATTAAAAACATTAACAGATTCCCACAGGAAAAATTCCAGCAGAATTCAGCAACTCTCCTGTTCCCACTCCTGTCACTTGTATTTCTATCACACATTGAAGCAAAAACAAATCGCTGTTAAAATATCATCCCAACATCCTCCTCCCCCCTACAAACTCTACAGTTCAGTTTGAGATACCAATGGCTCAAGCAAAGACAAGAAAAAATCCTCTTTTTCTCTCTAGGCTTATTTGGAATACTAAAAACTCAGTGGTAAAAGAGCTGTTTCAGGTACAGGAGAAATAAATCTCTCCAGGCATGCCTGGCAAACTGATTTGGGACTGACACCAGCAGGTGTGCAGACATAATTACTACTGCAAAATATTCAACACATCCAGGTGTGCTCACTAACAGCTAGATGAAATCCCTGTTATTTTTTGAAAATGCCTAGTCTACCAGGTGCCACCCTCCCAAAGGAAAAATCAGAGCAAAGAATGAGTTGAGAAAGAGGTGAATAAATTGTTCTTCCCCCTTTCCAGGCTGCTGCTTCTTCATTCATACAAAAGCCCTTTCTAGTCCGCACTTCTGTCTCTACCTGCACTCACACAAAAATTCTGTGACACGCTGCCACATTGTACAGCACAGCTCTAGTGCACGGCTGTGTTTTCAGAGTAGGTCATTAGCTGTAACTGCAGAGGATTCGGTGCAAGTAAGACTCCCTCAAATTAAGAGTGCAATGCAAACCATTTTGTTTATTCCACTACATTTATGATCTCTGGCATTAAAATACGGCAGGCAGCTCTTGCAGTAGGAGCTTTCCAAACAAACACAATATTCCCATGTTTCCAGCCTGTAACCGACTGCAGACAGTTGTGTTTCGCAGTGGTGAAACAGAACTATCCTCTGCCCAAGAGACGCCCTTATAACACGGCTGCCTGGAATACCACGGCCTTTCCTCCTGCAGCCAACTATTGCCTTAAGGGCTGCTGTGTGAGCTGCTTCAGTAGCAAAGGTAGATCAGGAGGGTCCCAGCAGTCCCCGATTCACCTCACTGAATTATGCCACAGCACAGCGGGACTTGGAAACATCTGTGACGTCCCTGGTTGACATAAAAGGCTGCATGGTTATATGGCACTTCCAGGAAGCGAAGAAGAGTTTAGCGCTACAAGAACTCATTTTATTCAAGAAGCATTTCTACACAAAATTAAAAGAGATGCCAGGCAAATCTGCACAAGTTGAATGTATTAAAGTTCACTTCATCTGACTGCAAAAGTGAGTTTTTATAGGTTTTATGAGTTTTTATAGACTACAAAAGGTCTGAAAGCAGAAATATGGTTTGGTAAACACATAATTCTTCAGACATGTTGCGACAAATTTTCAAGACCAGCTTTTCAATTTACATGTACAATCCAAAAAGTGACAGAACACAATGAAACAGGAAAGTCAGCAATAGAAGGGGATGTTGCGAGACAGTCATCTGAAGACATCTCTTTGCACCTGAGGTGAAAAGTAACTGACTGTACAAAGAAACACCTTTTTGTGTCCTGTAACAAGCTAACACATACAAAACACTTAAGGAAGAACGAAACAGCCACTTAGGTTAAAATCCAAAATTAAAACTCAGGCAGCCTGCTTTTTGCATTCTTATCCCTGTCCCCCAAAACATATGACAAGTCTGTGGTGTGCAAAGACAGAAACACGCACTAGTAAAATAACATCAGCAGAACCTCATATAGCAACGGCCTGCGCAGAACAAGAGATGTTGGAGTGCTACACAAATAGCTGCAAAGGTCAGAGCCCCCGTATATATGAAAATTCACTCACCAGTCAACTAGTAGTGCAGCTTTTAGTTTAAAGCTCCCTTTACTATCTCTGGTGCTCAGCTGAGATATGAGCTGTATTACACTTCTAAGATTTCTTTAAAGCTAATTTAAAAACCAATTTATTTCAAGTAGAAATCAGACATCAGTAGAAATCTTTAAATCAATAAATTTAATCCAAAGAGAAATCAGAATTAGTATTAATTTCTGATTTAACCACTGAAATGTACTAACAGAGCACCCCTAATTTTCAGGAGTAAGAAAAACTAAATTCTTTCTCTTAAATCCATTATTTTTCATACTACTACCTACTTAAGACTACCAAAGTAGAGATTAAGCACAGTGATGTATATTTGTACTTCATATATGACTTCAAAATGCAAAAAAATTAAAAAAAATCACAGTGGTGGACTGGGAACATCTATTAGTGTGCTTATGCTTGTACCAGAAAACACAGTATCTAGATACTGCAGATAGATTTCTAGATAGAAATCTCCTGGTTGCAAAACTTGCTAGTTAGAGATACATCAGTGTCAAATATAATGCAGTGATTTATATGCCCTATACAATCCTTCTTTAACTGATATCATAAACCTGTTGCCACACAGCCAACATCACGACTGACAAGAGTCCTTCCTTTTATGGGTTGGGAACACTAAATGCTGTCAGAGCTTTCTTTCTAAATAGTCACCAAATCATTTCTAATGACTAACGATGACTGCCTGCTCAGAAAAAGTCTTATTCTGAGAAGTGCTGAGAAGCTCCGTTTCCCATTGCCTTCAAGGGAAGTTAGGAGATCACCCTCTCTCAGAAGCTCCCCAAAATCACCTTCTCTCCTGATATTTAGATAATGAATGATGGAAGTTTCCACATTTTAATTGTAATAATTGATGGACAGATAGCAAACAAAATTGCTTATCAGCAATTGGTGATATGCCAAGAAATCTTATGGGAGCAGAAAAGAAAATGACTAATAACCATCATGCAATGCAATGCATTTTTAATGATTTCTACTCAGATAATGGCTCCTCACAGTGTTAACACCTTTTTCTGTCCCTAAGCATATACTAAATGAATGAGGCTAAACCACCACATATTATGACTTTCAGTAATAAAGTTTGCAAGAAAAATGTATATAAATGTTACTGTGTAACCTTTAGGCTTGTGTCTTGAGGTTCACTTTCAAATACTTCCATCTGTAATTTTTAAAAAAGTCACTGTACAATAATTATTTTCTATATGAAAACATAGATTCGGCATGGGAACAAAACTACGAATGATCGTAATTATTTGAAAGACAATGAGTTAGCATATGGATCTCATTGCCACTTACACATTTTGGTCACTGAAACAAAAAGCTATTAATCAATATGTAAAAGCCATGAATTAACATAAACATTAATCATTCTAATACTCCCTCTGCGTCGGACTGATAGTTTTTTTTTCAGTCTTTCATTCTGACATATTCCCTTCCAGCTATCAGCTGGTTGACCTTTTTTAACACAGTTAAACATTTTGGACATTGCAAATCTTACTGAAGATTTTGGAGACAGCCAAATATCGTGGATATGTTTATGCCAAAAAGATGGGGTCTGGAAACATATGAACCCCTACCTCACATGTCATGGCACTAGCTTTTCATAAAGGTGAAAAAGCACGAAATACAGCTGAGAGAGTTGAAATTCTAGTGTTTCATAAACAGATTCCTTTTGCAGATGAGGTAAAAGACACCCACCTGCTTTACTTTCCAAAACCATTAATCGCTTGGTAAAGTGCGATGATATAACTACAGCCAGCCTTGTTTGGAAAAAGCAAGCAGGCAGAAAAGCCCATAGTAAGTCACCTCTTGCAACACACTCTCCATTACAATTAATAGAAAAAAAGACAACAGATGCCTAATCACTTCGAAACTTAAATATGAAAATGCACAATATCAATGAAAAGAAGTATTTATCCAACAGTCCCTCTGCATGATACCATCAGACCTCAAATGAATTTAAGTATGTACACTTGATAAATCATTGTTATCTAGCAGAAAATTGGTACGCCAACGACCATCAAAAGATTGTTTTGAGTAGCCTTTGGTTCAGCCATGCGTAGCAATCTGTCAGCCACAGGGCTCTGTCTGCCCATCCTCCTTAATTAGGGGTGCTGCATAGTGCAGCATCAGCTACAAATCTTTTGGTTCCAAGAGCTAATAATATCCTCAGTACCATGGGCTTAATTAAACATCTTCCAGACATTTTAGCAGACATTTCCTGCAATAATCTTGTTTAGTAACAAACTATTAAAAAGAATTGACAACGAAGAAATATATCAAGTTGTTACAGCAACTGAAGTTTTTTGGGCCAGAATTATATGTCTGCAATTAAGGATTCTGTAACTCTGAGCAATTAAAATATCACTTTATTTGAAAAATAATTAATTTTAAACACATATTTTTCCCATGACAAACTTTTATGATTGTTTAAATTATTCCATTCTAATTACACTTTAATTAATCTACACTTGTATAATATTATACTGTTATTCTGGCATTTGACCAATGAAGACAATAAATTGATTGCAGTTCCGTTGTGCAAGAGCAGAAACTGTCATGCCAGTTTCAACACCGCGTTTATTTATTTGTCTGTTCTATTACTTTTCTTTTCCTCCCACAGGGCATAGGAACATGAAACACAGTAAAAATCAGATGACATTTTGTCTTCTATACTTTTTTCTTTAAAGTGTAACTTAAGAGGTTTTTGTATTAAGGAAACATGTATGTAATATGATATTACATAACAAAAATATAACCTATAGGAAATCGACTTATACTGCTAAAATACATCACACGATGACTTATCAATTGATTTATCCTGATTTTTGTACAGGACCATGTCCAGAGCTGCTAGAAACAGAGCCATTTCACTGACATTGAGCTCTGCTCGGGATCTGGCCTGATACAGTCAACAGTAAGGGAGAAAAGAGACTAAAGCCAATTTTTATACTTTTGAAAAAAAATTACATTCATTTCAGTATCTCCATACTTTTTACAAGACATTGCATTTTAATTTTGCATCAGGTTACTTTAGAGTCAACTAAACCAAAAGTATATATACTTTTTCTTACTCTATATTATATTTGGATTAAACTCCAATAAAAGAAATAGATATAAATATTTTATTACACATGGAATTAGCAGTGTTGTATTTTATTTTGCTTTGGCCATACAAGAAGTAAAAATGACTGTTGTTCACAGTCAGAAGTTCTCAACTTTCTTTGAATATGAATGTCCCTGAAATTCACAGTGCTTGCACATTTGGTGGGAGGAGATACTGAGTAGCAACTCTTACGAAGACGCAATGAAGCAATCTACCTTTCACGTACTTTTACAACTTCTGCTCGCGGTCCTGGCTGTATGCTTTCTTCTGCTTACGAAATAACCCCTTGTAGTACATGCCTTATCAAGAGTGAGACGCCTTGCAGAGGCAGGCAGTTAAATTAAAATGCATTGCAAGCTGAGCTCTGACAATGCTTTCCAAAATATTTCCTTTTACTTTAATCATGCAGTTTACCTTTCATAGAATTAAAAAGACAAGTACAAAATATGTTCACAAAATACACAATCATTAAAAGAGGAAAAAAAAGATTTTGCGCTGAATTGAACAGGCCAAGCACTTTACCAACATTGCCACAGTGCAAGATACATTTCTATCAGAATTTGGTACATGTTTCCTGCCGCCGTCATTATATTCTCAACATTTGTTTCATAACAGTTAAAAAATATAATTTGAAATCAGAAATAGCAAAGGGGATAAATTGATATAAACACACAGGAACATTAAATAACCAAAGGTAATTCCTATTTGTGTCCAGCTCATGTTTTGAATTTCAAATTTTGGATCAGATCTACAGCTGTCCAAACTGGTAGATGATATTGATGAGACTGCTCAAATGAAGAAGGGTTTGCAGGATTTATTTGTTATACCAGTATTTCATAAAGCATTTTTTCTTTGGAAGGTTTCCGCTTCTGTATAACTACAGCCCACCTCCAAGACCAGCATTACCATGGTCATTCTTTGTTGATGAAGAAACTGAGGCAGGGACAGTAAGTGACCTCCCAAGGTGGCACAGTCACTAGAACTGGCGTTAGGACTCCACTCACTCAATCCAGACACAGAGAGTCCCTTCCCATGGCCAGTGAGATTCACATGCCACACAGAAATTTAAGAAACAAAGCAATGATGTGGACAGTACTTTAATCTGCATCAATTCATTAGGCTAAAAGTGTAAATCCTTATTCAGGAGAATTCTCAAGCTCAGAAGCAACTGCATTTAGTAAAGACCATACCATTTGGTACATGCATTTTACTTTCCTTCTCCAAGAACCCCTTCAGTATTTAAGAAAAGGGAAGACTTAGTATTATGTATGTCACCTATACATATAAGTCAAAGTTATAGATTATAAGGCTTTTTTTGCTATGAAATATCCCTCAAAATTCAAGCTTAATTACTAACAGTATGTGTCACTTGTCTAATAGGATTTCCATCCGATGCAGCAGAAGTATTTGGATAAGCCAACTTACTGGAGAGCAAATTAGTCCAAGAAATCTAATAAGGATCACGATAATTCCAGTGCAAACAGGAATGACGTTTACAAGGCAAATATTACCTGAATATCAAATAAAAATTAATGTTTATTTTAACAGTTTAGGCTAAGCTTGCACTGTAGATACAAACCCACAATTGTCCTTTCACGTCAGATTTGATCACAAAAGTCTATGTCCATTTTGCACAAGCATGCAGGATGCGTTAGTTAAATATGTTCATCTCCAAGGCTCTGAGATAAGTGTAATAGTATGTTAAACAGTTAAATTGTTAAAATATGTAGGATATTAATAAAAAGCTGGTCCCACATTTAACGGCGACTGAATACTGATAATACTTAATTCTCAGTTTCTAGTACTGACCATTTCCCATGTCTGCAATGTACTGACCAGTTCATTCTAACTACTGTTTAGTAAATGGAGAGAAATAAACTCAAAGTTACAGATTAGTTACACAGTTCACACATGTAACTTCAAGCTTCACTCCTCTCATCCACAATAAACTAACTACTCCTGACTGAAAAAGTAGTGAAAAATGCAAAACAGTTTCACTGCCTGAATGTGAAACTTTGAACAATTCTGCAGTACCTGAACTTGAACTCCCAGCCTTTGAATGTATGCTGAACAGCCCCCTATTGTACCACACTTTTATGCTGGCAGGAACTGAAGTGTCAATCTTTCATCAGATAATCTGATTATGTCGTGTTCTGACCAAATTCATTAGGAAAACTTTTACCAACCCTATTATCTCAAACCAGAAAATCTAGATCAAAGTATAACCGATTTTACAGCACAATAAAACTGTTATAAATATTTAAACACTAATTAAAAGGTCTTTTCTGTTAAAAGTAAATAAATAATTGAAAGCCACCTCTTCTTATAAATGCTATTGAATGTAACCATATTTATCTCATGCTGCTTTGAAAAATAGGACCTGTATATGGTGGAGTGTTGCAAAAAATGCTCTCAAAAGCAGTCATTTGAGAAGATGGAGGGTTGCTGTACTTCTAAATCATTTACCTAAAGTCAGTCACACTGAGTGCTCATTCTAGCGACAAAGCATTAACCCCCAAATGTCTTTGCTAACTCCATTCATGCCGACTTTCTTCATGGAGATGTACTGGATGGACACTACATTCAAAAGGAGAGAAGCAATACTTCATAAGGAAATCTATCAAGGAGTAATTTCTCAGTAAATGCCATTATATCGTAATTTCTTCCTAAAATATGAATGATCTTGTCTCCTAAAAGTTAAATAATTGTAATTAAGATTGCCAGACTTATTTCCTGCTTTTTGAGCAGATAGAACAACTGCATAAAACAAACACTTAACGTGAGAGGACTAAATATTTCCCCTTGTCTCCATTTCAGGTGGATAGCAAGCATGGCATAAGAGGGAATAAAAAAATTCATATTAATATAATTAACAGCAAAAAACAGAGCGTAAACCAATCCATGAACAGGAGCAGCAACAACAAAAAATGACAGAACAGTCATCAATATTGATTTCATGTATTTTTCAGTACTACAATCAATCACTCCATCTGTAACTCAAACTTTAAAAGTATGATAATTTCGGAAAGAAGATTAATTTAGCCATTTTGAGTCAAAGACGTATTTCATAGCTTCATCCCAAATCCTGTATATTGTCAGGATCCCTTACCCCTTTGAAGACTTAGTGAATGATTGAAGCTCCTACTTTCTGAGAAACAGATAACACAAGACTAGTAATCTGACTCTAAGCCACTGGATAAAGGCAGTTTGTTTCCTCTTAGCCCATCTGTCAACACCTCTTCAGTAATTAGTCCTAATTATTACAAAGGGCTAGCCTCCCATTCGCATTATTAAATCAGAAATAGTATCATAGCCAGGTATCTTTCAACACCTACCACACTGGCGACCTTCGATTTCATTGAATTTTCTATCAGTATCCGCCTTTGGAAGAGCCTCAGCAGTAATTTTAGCATCAGCTTCAAAGATGCAGATCCCACAGTGGAATTCCAGGGATGCATTCATACACACACCCACATCACGTGACAGGAGAGCAAGCAACACAATTGACCTTTGCATTGTTCTCTAAACTCCTGTGATATAAAACACACATCTCTATTTTTTACAATAGAACTGGGTTTTGCTAGCGTGCTTAGAAGTGCTCCTTTGAACTAAATGCTGATAGGAAAAATAGTGAAACTGTGTCTATAAAGATGAAGGTCAAATCTTTGTTAAGAAAACAATACCTTCGAAACTTTTCTTCAGATCAAGATAAATTTGCAAGAAGTAAATAGTAACTAAAAATATGCATAAATGTATTTAAGTGTGAAGAATATTTAAAAGGTTTGTTTGTTTTTGCCCTATAGCTGAAGTACTTCCTCAGAAGCCTGGAAAACAAAAAAGGACCATGACATTGAAACTCTCATGGAACAAAAGCTCAATTAGCTGAGGCTTTAGTCAGACAGTTTTAAGCTCTTCATTTATGTTAACATTTATTTAACCGGAACAAGAGAAAAAATATACTCTTAAGAACCAAACACTCCATTTCTTTTGATTAAAAGCCAAACATGTTTCCCAATAGCACACCTGAGACCACTAGTGAGGATTTGTTTACGCTGGATTTCTCATCAACAGCAGAGCACTACCAATTTCCTCAGACAGAGCAAGCCAACCTGAGCTGCACTGGTACAGTTTACGGCTTGTGTAAATATCTCTACTAAAAGTATCTCTACTTGTGCCTAGGGCAGAGGTGCTACACAAATATTCAAGTTTCCATGTGAGCAAAGCTCATGTCCTCTGAGTACAACATTCTCTGTTTTTGTTAATATGCTTAATGTTTCAAAAAAATAAAGCATACAAAAGACGATTTTTTTTTACAAAAAAAACCCCACAACATTTTGAAGAACTTTTCCACATCCTATATTGAAATTAATTAGTGATCTTTTTTCCTCTTTGCAGATTCCCTTGAAATGCTACAGAAGTTGCTAACAAACAATATTTAAATAAATACAAAATATACAAATAATAAAAGAGCTAGCTACTATAATACATAGCAGCAGCCTACATGTTTAGGGTTTTGTTGAGCAATCAGGAGTTGGGCAGGCACTGAACAGGTGCCCCAACCTGCCAAGGATGTCACTGCAGCTTTGCAGTGTACTAAAGCACAGTGCCTGGAACAGGGACCATGTCCCAAATTCTGGGCCCCTGATCTATGGATGCGGTCAGCCAAAGTCTTTCTTTGGTCTCCTTCTCTCAGCTTGGCCTACTTGGAACTAGCACAAAGACATCTCAGTAGCACATAGTATTGGAGCACGAAGAAACTGCTCTGATTCAGCTTCCTGCATACTTGTCCTGCATACTTTCCTGCTAGAGTACTCATGGCACCACACAGCTTTGCTGCACCTGGATAGCTTTCCACTTCAGAGATAACTAAAACTCACTGCCAAGAAAAATAAATGCACAAACTTAAAATTCATTTTCCAAGTTGTACATTTTCCAAATAAATGCCATGTTAGTAACATGCACAACAACCACCAGACATTTGACTATCAATGGATCAGACTTCAAAATACATTCATATTTCAGGTATCAACAATGCAGTATTAATACACTTGGTACCAATTTTTTCTTGATTATTCTTATGAGAATTCAGTTACTAACAGTAATAACCTTTCAAAGGAAAACATCACATGGTTCTAGCACTGCAGAAAAAAACGCACAGCAGGGTCAGGCAACTGGTCCACCTAGCCTAGTATACTGTTTCCAACATCTATTTTGAGATGCTGTTTAGGGAAAAGACAGAAGCCTTACTGCTTTTGCAGTCCATCCCCCCCATACTCCTCCATGCACAATTGCTGTATTAATGATGTTACAGAGCACATAACTTCACTGTCCATTTGGTGACTTTCTGTCTATTGAATTGCCTAATCTCTTTTGAACCTGCTGATACCATTGCCTTCCCTGCCTCCTGTGGCCACAAAAGCACTATCTGAAGTTTCAGGAAAGAAAGGAATATATATTTTTTTTATTTTAAACCTGAGACCCTACTAGCTTCACTGTAAGTGCCCTGTAGTTCTTGCATTGAAGGATTTGGAGGGCAACAGTTTCACATTCAGCTTTTTCATCACTTCTGTATTTTGTAAATCTCAGTGATAAATATCTACCTTTCTCCAAAGTAAAGAGTACCAGCCTGTTCAATCTCTCTTCATATGACCGTTGTTCTAATTCCCCCAATCGTTTCAGTTGCCATTTTCTGCACCATTTTGAACTCCACTAAATCCATCGGAAAAGCAGAGAACTGAATACCATACTTCAGATATGAGCCCATTCACATTTTCCTTAGTATCAAAATGACATCCTCGATGAAATAAATCCTCACTGACCTCAAAAATCACATGTCACTTTCAAGAGAGAAGTTACTTCTTTCTGCAACAGATGTAATTTCAGCTAATATACCTGGCAAAGGAAGTTATCTTTGTTTTCAATAGTTTAGGATTTCTGTGGCAGGGCAAGCCAACAGAGAAAAAGCCAAGTCTAAGCGTACTGCCCAAGGATCTACATCCGGAAGGAATAGCATAATATTTTAATAGCACTTCCTGAAACACCTAGACTTCCTGGAATTACTAGTTAAAATCCCAGAGGAGCTGATAATGTTCTCTGGCCACCCAAGCTTAGCAGAATGCCTGCCTACAGCACTGTGTATCTTTTGGGGAAGAAATTTAAAGGTCCCATCCACTTGGCATCAATGCTTGAGGACTTTGGTCTATTTTTTATAGCAATATGCCCTGTAGCTTCTCTTGCTGACCTGAGCCAAAATCCCTCCTAGCTCCCATCATGCTAGCAGCTGTTTCTCTCCATTCCCAGCTACGTGCATTCAAGTGGCGTATTTTACAGTAAATCACACCCTTCCCTATTTGAAGGTTATTTTGTACTATGTGGAAATGTTGGAGTGGCAACAAGCTGTTTTTCCCTTGATTATCATTTCATGTCATTAACTTTCATGGAAATAAAAGGGTTTGGATCAAAAAGAGGCAACAAATATAAAAGCATATGCACATAATATGATCTCAAAAGAAGAAAGAAATCAGACCCCAGCAGGAGGAACAAAAGGAATATCTTTGTTCCAGCTGCATGAGCCACCCAAGCACTGACAACATCGAAATCTTCCCAAGACTGTGTAAACATGGTTGCAACGCAACCACAGCCCTGCCTTGGCCTCCCCTCTGCCACCACATGCCCAAATCTACCAGCAAGAATCTGTTGGGACACAGAAGCCACAACTCCCTGTGGTCAGCCAGAAATGACTGTCTCATGGTGGCCACAAGATGGATGGATCCTGTGGCCTTTATCTGGCAGCTTTGCTCAAGTGCAGAGAGGAAGATGAGGCCCCATGTTCCAAGTGCAGTCCTTGCAGGAGGAAATAAGGTTTGGATTTCTTGACATTGCTAGCAAACTACCTCTGCAAAGCAGATACTCATTTTTAGATACTACACATTACAATGTTTTATATAAATGTTCATCTGCAGTTTCCTCAGTTCCCACCAAGGTCCAAAATACTTACTTATATCAATAATTACACAAAGGCAACACCACTAAACTAACACTGATTTTAAAGAGACTACTCACACAGTGAAGATGTTCACACGCATCTGCAACAGTTATCGAACATTAACTTAGCAGCTGGTTTTAGCTCTCTCAAACACCAAAATCTTCATAACTATGTGTTTCATATAAAACCAGACTATAGTTTAACCCGCAAGGTCTTTGGTATGTACCTTTTTCAAGTCTTCAAGTACTAGTTTCAGGGAAGAAGTCTGTGCCAAAGTATATTATACCTACTATGGCAATAAATTCTTCGTGGATGAGGTTTTATACATAAATTACCTTCATTTGCAGTCTCTGAATGCTCTTCTAAATTTTATGGGATAATATGAATTATGAGCACCCATGTATTTCTTGTAGGTATGATGTGAGACAGATTTTTTTCTACCACATACAATAGATTATGCAAGTGAGTTGTACTCTACACCTCTCTCCCTCCATCCAGCAAATGTGGTAACACAGACCAGTCAATTGCTTATGAGAAGTTTACAGCCTGCTATAAAGATATATGTGTATGAATTAGGTCTAACTAGGATTAAATATGAATCATATGGTTAAATGAAAGCATTATAAGTATCTGAAAGGTTTTTTTCTAAACCTTATAAACTGAGATTTCTTAATCTGCTATTTCTTGGTTTGGTTATGGGTACATTGATGGTTTGGCAAAATTACTAGTTTTAAAGAAATTGTACATTTAAAGTGCACAATTTATGTTTAATTGAAGTTATCATTGTAATCTTTACCAAACTTAGCTGGATTTCAGTGGCTGGGCTTTAGCTATTTTGCTGGTTCTGCTGGATTTTAAAACCCTAGAGAGCTGAGAATGGAATTAGTCTGTTCACTGTCATTATTAGTCTCTAGAAAGTGCTGCTGGTGAGCCAGTGGAACCTAAATCCTAGCCATTCTTCATACATCCCTTGAACATTGGGTGCTTTGGACTCAGGTCATACACAACACTTGCCTCAGAAGCAAAGTTCCAGGTTTCCACAGGAGCTCTAATTTCAGGAATCATTAGGAATGTAAACTGGCAAACCAGTACCCAGACCCCGATTCTGCAGATTGCTCTACCCCCACTATCTGAATCAGCTTAGTAGTTTCAAATGCATCATAAGAACAGGTCCAGGATCAGCCATTTTTCTGCAAGAACACATTCTTGGTCTGCTGTATTAGACAGCAACAACACTTCAAAATGCACCTACTCACAGCCACTGAAACCAAGAGGCAAACCACAGCAGGAA
>NW_010405147.1:6801-8821 GCF_000710305.1 Buceros rhinoceros silvestris | reverse complement strand
CAGGAATGGTACAGATGGTACGGGAATGATTGCCCGTCTCCCACGACAGCAGGGAAAAGATGAGGCATGAAGGCTCATCAACAAGATCAGACAAAAGAGAAAACACTGAATCATATTAAAGTAATTACCAGAAAACAAGACTTCTGTAAAATACTTGCAATCAGCTAGTTCAAGCCTTCAGGCTCAGTCTTGCACTGGGCTGCATGTAGCGGCACCACCCCAGGAGGTGCTCCAGGAAGAACCGGTGACTCAGAGTCACAGTTCCTCCCTGGCTCCCTTCCTCTCCTATGGGAGAACAAATAATTTCACCCTGTCCTGAATGCAATGTACTCCCATATTACTCCTAACTAGCTAGATACTACAAAAAGCCACAGCCCTCCTCCCCCTCTGCTTGCCCTGTTTATATGACAGCGAGAGAAGGATCAGGCACTAAGACCCCATTGTCCTTTCACCCCATTGTCTCTCCCTTCCCACCTCCCCACACCCAAAACTGCTGTCTAAAGCAGCCATATGGGACACATTTACTTTCCACTCCTGCCCCGAGGTGCTACTAGGGACAGGAATAATCTAGCATGGAGATAGTATCAGCATGAAAGAGAATCCTAGTTAGGAAGAACATACACTGTCACTAGATAATGATAACCACATTCAAAGGGCACAAGCATGAAGGCATGAATTTCAGAGATTTTCCCCTTATTTTAAAAAAGAGAGGGTTATTATAAAAATGCCCAATTACATCGTCAGGCACTATACAATATTTATTGTATAAAAATCACTATAATTAAATACTAAGTGCTGATTTCAACTATTTAGCAGTGGAGAATAAAAGAAGCAAGTGCCTTTAAAACGTTATTTTCACAAAGTAATCACAAAATACAAAAGGAGCTTAAAAATGACCTGTCAGGACCTTAGACATCCCATGGCAAGACATGAGATTTAAGGTGTGAGAATTCTTAGGCCCAGTGTTGCAATTAAGCTTTGCATCCCTCAGACCCACTTTTTTTACTGCAAGCTTACAGTGAAGCTAGTATATGGAAAAAGAGAAGAGTGGATTCCTGCCCTGACTGGGTTAGAGTTACCATGTCACCTTAAAACTAGTCACTTCTGAAAAACAAAGGCTTATATAGAGACTAAAAATATTAAAGACCTGAAGCAGTGAGGTAGTTCAGTCCACAGTAGCCATGTCTGCACGTGCCTCTCTAGTGAAGAACCTGGGCTGGTTCATTAGTGCTGGAAAACCGTGCAAGATTATATTTAAAAAATAATTTTAATTTGCAAATTAGCTCCAAAAGATGATCTTTATTGAAAAATATAATCCAAACCATAGGAAATAAAGGTTATTCCGAGTAGGTATGCTCAATAAGCTACCTGTCATAAAGGGGGATAAAAGGCTGCAATATTTAATATTACTAATTCTATTTTGGGGGTAAATAACAGTCCTGGGCAAATTGGTGATCCAGCAAGCACGAGTGAAGCCATGGCAAGCTAGATGCTGTACAGTCCTTAAGCAGAATGCAGTGCATGCTGTCCTGAACAGGGATACCTCTGTCAGCCAGCACAGGGGAGGTGGTCATGCCACCTTCCTTCCTTCTTGGTGTAACTGGTGTTGCTTACGTGAAAGACCTCCAGCTCCAAAATTTGCAGGGCTCAAGTGCAGTCAGTGTGCCAGACTCATCCATACAGGGCAAAATAATGGGTAGATGTGGAGCTCCTAGACTGCCTTCACCTCAGCTATGATCTTTGCAGAAGAGGGATGGATGACACTGAAAAATTCTTCACAGTTGGCATTATATTAAGAATTTTTTTATGCCAAAAAATAGAATGCAGCCCACTTCCATTAACGTTTCTGAAAAACTTGTTTTTCTAGGTAGATTTTCAGCTAAACAAAAACTGAGCTGGAAATGTACAGTTCACACTAAATATCCTGTAACTTAAGTAAGTCTGGTTATTCTTTGCTTCCTTACATCCTTTAACATGAACAAAATACAACTTGCTGAAGTACCCATTTTGAAGCAGGAAT
>NW_010405147.1:480-6722 GCF_000710305.1 Buceros rhinoceros silvestris | reverse complement strand
ATGATGACCACTTCCAACCTCACAGGTCCATTTTTATTATAAATAAAAAAACCCCAAAGGTCTTCCATTAGCTTCAGTGGTTGGGATGGAGTGGGAAGAATGATGTGTTAAGCTGCAATGGAGGAAGTACACACGCCAACTGGAAATATGGACTATAAAAAGCCTTTCTTACATAAACACAGGAGGAAGAAACCAACATCCTCAATTGTTAGGTGAAAGGTGGGTTTCCTAAACACACAACTAGAAAAATGAAAAAAAAAGTAAAAATTTTTAAAGTCCTGAATGTTTCACATGTTCCCAATTACTCTCAAATTTGAGAGCCTTGTTCAATAAGGCCAAACTGTTACCAACAGCAGACCTGACGAATCCTATGCAAAGAGCATAAATGCTGTATAACAGTACCAGGCTGGAGACCTTTCTGCAGTTAAGATTGTGTATCACCTGTTTATGTGGTACCACACTATGGACTCACTTCCTCTCTGCAACCCACTGCATGCTGTGTGAAGAGCCCTCTGCACGCGGAACAAAGGATCAGAGTGCAAGAGAAAGGCCATGGCGCTGCGCTGCAGGAAAAGCGTGTGCCACAATGGCAAGTCACTTCTGCTCCAAGGGCCTCTGCTAACCAGCAGCATCCCGAGCTACACGTCAGGAATGCATCCCCTCCAGTCACACAGTAACATGTTCACCCAGCTGGGAACCAACACGGCATCATCTTATATGTCAGAGGACAAAAGAATCAAAGGGTCTAACACAGATGCAAAAATTCAAAGTACAGCTTCAGAAGGCCAAAGAGGCCCATCACAGAAGAGAAAATTTATTAGAGCAAACAGTTAAATATTGGCAGGCCAGAGAAGCAAACAGTACCAAGGCAGACTGAGGAAAAAGGAGACACACAGTGAAGCCGGCTGCACTGATGATACATGCTCCGGAGTGACTGCTACACGGGCCTCCACGCTGCGCAACACCCAGCTGGAACCAGACATCACTGATACAGACTCATCCACTTTCGTGCCCTAAGCAACAGTCCCATACACCAAGTGTTCTGATCCCAAGCAGACAAAAGTCCCTAAGAGAGATACAACCAAAAGAGAGCTCCCATGATGATCTATTGTTACTTCATTAGTCTCAGATTTTTCCATTAAGGTAATTTTCCTCAACCATGCCTTAACTCATGGCATTTAGCAAAGCCGTAATATTCCAGTTACAGAACTTGAACTTGTCGACAATTATTTAGTGAGTGCAACAGAGCACTCAGAACGTCAGAACATAGATACATAGTGCCTAGATTCTACTAATATTTACAAAATCATTCCTTCCCCAACCAGCCACTGTATAGAAGGACATAAAACTGACCTCAAATTAGGAAGAGGTTTGGCTTTGTAATGAACGTGTAGCTTCAAGGTAATTTCTCTTAAAAATTTCTTGCATGCTTTTCAACATCCGCCATTTATAAATGACTACAAATTAAAACCAGAGAAGACATCACACAACATTCAAGAGGAAGCAGATAGCCTTCATTCTCTCCTGCCTGTGGAGCATGTCAAGTTGTTTTGGAATTTTTTAAAATAACAGTTAGAAACATACTAATAAACACTTGGTCAACACAGACCTACCAATGTGGGATAAAACTGCATTCTTCTTCCTCTGCTGCTTACTTAGCAAAGGTAAGCAAGCTTTGGCATAGCTTAGCACTTTAAATGTCAGAAGAGTCAACACAGAAGAAACCAACCGGCTTTGTCCCTGGTATTGATGGCCAGTGCGAAACAGACCGGGATACTGGGTTCTCAAATATGTTTTCTTTGTTCTGAAGAAGGCACAAGAAGAAGCTTTGTGACAGGCCATTCTCCCTCCTGATTTCAAGTCGAGAATCCACAGCTTTACGGAGGTCTGCACAGCCACAGCTCTGAGCAGCTTCATTCCTAGATGGCTCCTTTGCTCCACGTTTATGCCTTTGCTCACTTCATCACTTTGTCTCATTGTTTTGGGTGAGTTTGTGGGTGGTTTTTTTGTTCTCATTAAGTGTATCCATTGGTCTTCTCCCGTGTACATCTCATCCTGTGTGCACTTACTTAAAATCCTTGATATATCTTGTTTGCAGCTCTACCTTTCTTACCTCCTAGCACCAGTTAGGACTTTTTCCCCTCTGTCTTATCGCCTTCTCATGGCAAAATTGCACTGTAGACTACAAACTGCTTCCCGACAATTTATTTACACGCACAGAGCATCATGCAATTCTACAATGTGAATTAAAATAAATAAATAAATCCACAAACACACAATTTCCCTGTTTCTCAAGAAGTCACTTTCTTGATACTCAGTCTCAAATCCTGATGATAGAAGCTTGAATTTTAAGAAGAGGCAAGTAGAAATTTCTCATCAGTTGAACCAGTTGAGCTGTATTTCTGGCAGTATCGTTTTTGCATCACACTTACTCTACTAAATATACAAAACACTGAGCAAGTGATAGTTTTGTCAGCCACCAGCTAATCAAATGAAAAATTATTAGGCTTAGAAAAATAATAAAAGCAGAAGCCAGCTGTGCATTTGGTGGATGAAAATCCCAGCATCTCCCATGTTAGCTCATGTGTATTTCAATTTCTGGGAAGAAAATAATGGGAGTTTCTCCACCCTTTCTCATGTGAGCCATAAAATAGATTTATTACCTAGGATATATTCTGTGTTTTCTCCTGAGGAAAAAGGAAAGTGGTTGAACAAGTTCATTTTTTCCCCTTCTACAGCTAGGATTTTCTTATAATAAACACAGAGCTTAATTTTGGTATCATATGGCCCTTCTATTTAATGGTCTGGTCACACTTTTTACCTTTCTAAATCTTGAATTGTAGCATTTTCATTTCAGTGAGGAATCTACAGCTGCTCCAGCTGTCTTAAGTGTGAAAAGTCTGTCCTAAGATTCCTATCTGGTATGTTTTAAAGCAGAATCCTCCCCTTCCCTAAATCAAAGAAATGTAGCTTCTACTGAAAAACTATGGAATAACTACAAAAAAAAAAAAAAAGCTACCCATTAATCAATGTTTCTTTTCAAATAGTTCTTGCTCAGCATTACCTAATGCTCAACAGTCACCCAGCAGCTCTGGGAAACTCAGGCTGCAAACTCACAGGTTTAGGACAGGGTTGCATCTCATCTGGGAAGGTTTTCCTGTACAAATTACTATTTTTTTACTGTAACAGTCACCTTCTGACCTTTAAAAATAAATCATGAAAGAGAAAATTTGCTGACTAAAAGATTTTGTGCTCCTAAGACTCCTAATTTCCTTAGAGTATGATGTTAGAAATCTAAAGACCTGTGCTGGTAAATCATTTATGGAAAAGGTAGTTTCCCTTATAACTTTCACTTTTGAAATGCAGAAGAGATTGATTCATATTTTAAATGCTTCTGAATCATGACATACCCTGGGTTCTCCACTTCAGCGGTCTGGAAACTTTCAAGGCTAATGTATGCCTTTTTAAATGACATCTAGTAAGACCTCTTTTTTTAAGTAAATCTCTTGGCTCTAATACGTGTAAACTAAATGTGCTCTACAATCTACCCTTGATAACTAGCACCTATTGTTTAATAAGTCACTTTTCTCAACCCAGCAAACTTGACATCTTTCAAAGTTCCAGTTCTTTCAAATAATCCTACGACATAGGTACGTTTACATTGAGTCATAAATGCCATTGAAATAATTTTTGAAATGGTGAGCTATGCCATCATTAGCTGCATATAATTAAAATTTATCACAGGAAGTGCATTCATTACAGTTGTGAAATTATTTTATTGTTAATAAACAGCAAAACAAAATAATTCCACTTTTTACCCCACAACTATGCCAGTGCAGAGCTCGAAAGGAAGCCGGCTTGCTTGGGCAAAAATTATGCAGGTTTTTTTTTGTAGATTTATTTCTTTCTCATTGCTTTGTGATCACTTTTACTGCTCCATAGAGACCAATAATTTGGAAAAAACCCCACAGTAGCTAAAGTAGTTTTCAAGCTACTACTAATTTGAAACCCTTCATTTGTATTACCAGGTCTACTGTAGTGCAATGAAATGGCATTCTTACAAAGCAAGCATAAATCTATCCACACAGATATTTTGGGGATCAAAACACTATTACTGCTGCTAAACTTACCTTTTTTCTTTATAAAGACATACACACAAACATGTAATACTGCAATGAGGTTTCAAGGTCGTACACAAGTAATGTATCAGCATTACAACTCAAAAGAGGTTTCCAAAAAGGAAAGTTCAACCTTTTTTTAAATCATTACTAAGTTTGTCTTCACAATCCCAGAAATCTCACTGACATAAATCTATAATCCAACATAGCTACAACAAAACAATTCACTACAGAAGAGTCATCATAGTAGCTAATTTCTCCCATGAAGACAGTGCTTCGTAGATTATAATTTTGGAAAAACAGAATGTTCAGCGTTAAATCCTGTGTAAGCTAATTAGCAAGAGTGAGTTTACAGTTCTTACTGCTCCAATGAAAAAGTGCGCTGTTATGGCCAAGATGTCCAAGAAATAGCACTCATTAAAAAGAAAGGGTATGCAAACACAAAACATAATAGAGCCCGATGTACTACATGATAGAGCCAAAAAAAAAGTCTCTAGAATGTAAGAACACGTGTGGGTCAGTAGTTTAGCGTTTCTTTGCAAAAAGAAACTCACAGTATTCTAAAATGGTAAACGGCGTCAGAAAAGGTGTAACCCACTTAATCGACAGATCTGCTGCCTAATATGTTACAATTCTAATATTGTAATTGCGATGCTTAATTTAAGTCTCTACACCAATTAACCAAAACCAGACTATCTATCTGATATTCAAAACTAGTGCGTATTCCAGTGCATGCACCACTGTAATTTCCATCTGCAGAATTGTTATAACTGATAATGACACATGCAAACCAGAACAAAGTTAGATTTGCTGATCAGAGGGTATTTTTACAACAAGAAAAAAACAGTTTACCTGTAAATAAATAAAAATGGTAACAGGAATCGTTAAAAATCATAAGTTACTCCAGTACTTTCTTTATAATGTAGTCATTTAGTTGCAAATAGATAAAATGTCCTTTATATTCCATGTAACTTAGGCAGACAGGCCAAATTATTAACAAAATGTTTCCCAATCGCGGAGCACTCTCTAAAAGCCTCACAGAAATGCCACTAAAATGGAGGGTTGGTGGAAGGAGCTTTGGAAGAACGACAGATCACAGAGAGACTGTCCTAAAACGTGTGGAGAAGTGCTCTTCAATATGACTTCCAGAGAAAAAGTTACACACAGATTTCTGTCTCTCACGTCCTGTATTTTTTCCAGAGCTCACACCATGCCTGGTTTTTACCTTGTCCATCTCAAAATGAAGCGGTTGAATCTGGACATTAGATTATTTTCTACTGTAAAGCGGCATATAAAGTGGGAGTTTCATTTCAAACAACTAGTAACTACTAACGAGAAGAAAAATATACACTAAAGAATCAAACGGTCAGATATCAGTACGCAGATGTCACCCAAACACCGCAAGATCACACGCAGAATGCCAGCTAGGTCCACCAAATGCTACACAGCGAACACAGCACCCACGCTGAAAATACGTGTAACACGTACCGTGCCTCACGTACCCGCTGACTGTGCCCCGCCCCGCTGCAGGCTCAGAGCGCCAGCAGAGGGAGCAGCGCAGGTAAACCCGCAGTCCGGACACCAGCGCTGCCGCGCCGCCAACGAGGCGCAGCACACCCCGGCTATCTACTGCGGGAAGGCAAGCGAGCCGTCTGGGGCTCCCTCCTCGCCTTCAGTGAATCAATCTGTGGAAAATCCATCAAGGCGAGGTTTCCTTCATTTTCTGATAGCCATCAAAGTAAAAAACTAGGGATTCGAGTCAATCTGTTGACATCAGGCTACTTTTGTAGACTTGCATAGACTGTATCTGAACAGGTTTGGCTGATGCGGGGATGCTGTGTTAATTGTATCGTCACCGAATCACTCTGGGTGGGAGGGACCTCAGGAGGTCTGCAGTCTGATCAAAGCAGGGTCAGCTATGAGACCAGATCAGGCCGATTAAACCTTTATCCAGCTGATAATAAATACAGTATTATTTTTCCATATTATTATATGTATTATTAACAATACTATGCTTTACTTTTGTGAATGCTTTCAACTGAAGGGTGCTAAAGCACTTAAAACATTACTCATCCCCAGGTCTTCCTGCGGACTGCCACTGACGGTGGGGGGAAGGCGGAGGAA
>NW_010405147.1:0-200 GCF_000710305.1 Buceros rhinoceros silvestris | reverse complement strand
TTATGAAATTCCATATACTAGAATCGCAAGCTCCATTACCAGTGGGTTTGGTACTTATGGCTCACCGATATTAAATATTTGATCAGGTGTACTCTGAACTCAAGCTCAAGGCTGCAGAGCTACAGCTGCCAGAAGGGAGCTCGCACCGAGACCCCGAGGGCCAGCTGCCTCTGAGCAGCTTAACCGCCACCAGGTACCCG
>NW_010405146.1:0-15552 GCF_000710305.1 Buceros rhinoceros silvestris | reverse complement strand
CTCTAGCCAGAGCTCTCTGTTCAGCCAGGCTAATCTTCTGCCCCTCTGGCTCATCTTGTGGTTCACTGGGACAGCCTGCTCCTGGGTTTTGAAGGTTTTCATCTTGAGAATTGTCCAGGTTTCCTGGACCCCTTTGCCCTTCAGGACTGCCTCCCAAGGGATGCCACCAACCTCTAGCCAGAGCTCTCTGTTCAGCCAGGCTAATCTTCTGCCCCTCTGGCTCATCTTGTGGTTCACTGGGACAGCCTGCTCCTGGGTTTTGAAGGTTTTCATCTTGAGAATTGTCCAGGTTTCCTGGACCCCTTTGCCCTTCAGGACTGCCTCCCAAGGGATGCCACCAACCAGTCTCCTCAAAGGGTTAAAGTCTGCCCTCTGGAAGTCCAAGGTGGCATTTCTACTGATCCCCCTCTTCTACTGCTTCTAGAACTGAAAATTCTGTTATCTCATGATCACTATGTCCAAGACAGCCTTCAACCTTCACATCATCCACAAGTCCTTCTCTGTTGGTGAACAGGTCCAGCAGGGAGTCTTCCCTGGCTGGTTCACTCACCAACTGTATGAGAAAGTTCTCTTCCACACACTCAAGGAACCTCCTGGACTGTTTCCTCACTGCTAGAGGAATTTCCACTGTTCCACAATCAAACTGTACTGAAATTCTACTGGACATCTGGTAAATTGAAGTCACGCACAGGAACAAGTGGCAGTGACCGTGAGTCTTTCCCAGTTATTTGTAGAATATTTCATCTACGTCTTCTTCCTTGGTGGGTGGGTGGGCTATAGATTCCATGGGATCTATAGCAGCCCCCCACTGTGATGTCTGCCCTGTTGGCCTTCCCCCTAATTTTAATCCGTAAGCATTCTACCCTTTCATCACTATAGTTGATCATTATCTAGACCATCAAAACCCTCCTTAACATACAAAGCCACTTCCTGTCCTCTGCTGTCTGGCCTATCTCTCCTGAAGACCTTGTAGCTATCCAGTACAGCATTCCAGTTGTGTGTATCATCCCACCATGTCTCCGTAGTGGCAACTATATCATAGTTTTCCTTTTGCACAATTGCTTCCAGCTCTTCCTGTTTGTTGCCCGTGCTTCATGCACTGGTGTGGAAACACTTGAACTGGGCTAGTGATCCCTTTACCTTTTTCTTGGGGGGAGAAGTCCTAACTTCCACTCGACCTTCCCCAGGTGCTGCCTTGACTCCTGGCACACCAGGAACCATTGTGGCCTCCCTATCACCAGATGCACTGCCCTCAATCTCCACTGCTGCAGCATGCCCAAGGAGCTCGCTGGCATACGACTAACACTGGTGTGCAGCTCTTAGGCTTAGTTCCAGCAAGCCAGACTCTATGCCTTTCCCCCCTCAAATCTAGTTTTATTGCTAGATTTATATCTAGATTTATAGCTAGAAAAAATAAATTATACATCTCCCAGATTGCTTTAGTTTTCTAATTAAATAAGGTAAAATAAACATCATTTTACTGATAAAATTAAATTTGAACATTTGGCTGTGTAATAATAAAGATTATTATAAATACGTTTAAAATTTGTGTTTTGCTACCCATAATTTGTCAGCTTTCTCTTGAAGTAATTTAAGTTACAAATGTTTATACAGTCCTCTGAAGGAATTTAATTACTGAATGTCAGGTATAGGGATATCTGAACTAAAGTAATCATGGTCATTAGTAGCTTGACTTTAATATTTGTTGTTGCTGACCTTGCTCTGTGAGAAGATAAATGTACTGTAGAACTGTGTGTATGGAATGCCTGTGTGTATTCAAGCACAAAATCTCTTCCTTTTCCAGCAGTCTGCAGTGTGTGTGTGTAAAACTAAATTTTCATGCACCAAAAATTTAAATTCTAACTTCATATTAAGAAAAATTCCTACTGTTTCTTAAGCATCCTTGACCTTAAAAAGACTTCATAATGGTTCTCTAATACTAGATACTCCGTTGACAGAAGATTTTAAAAAGTTTATTTTTACCAGAGCACCCTAGCTCAATATATTTTCTAGCAGGTTTTCCTTGATACATCACACTACACAACCTTAAGGAAAAAGAAAACCTGGTGACTGCAACAGGAACACAGAAAAATAAAAGACAGAGAAAACTGATAACTGAGGGGGGGAGGGAGGTGGAAAATCTGTCGTCAAAAAGCCACCTGCCAGAAAATTGAAGGAAGAGATCTGAAGGAAGAATGAGGGAAAGAATAGGCACTCTGTGTAATTTAATTTATAAGAAAAATAATCTAGTTTGCAAGTATATAAATGATTACTTAGTGATAATTCTATAAGCCATGTGCATTTTTGTGTAAAAGGATTTAGTTTGTAAACTTTGGATTTAGATGATGATTTCAGGAGGCAGTCCAGGGAGCTGGGTGCATGTGCAAGATACTCATACCTTATGCCTCCCTGAGGAGGCTAATGTCCCTACAAGTCGTGAGGAGGGAGGCTTCTTCCAGACAGTGCTGCAGAATAAGGATTGCCCTCTGGAAGTGCTCACCTCTTCAGTCACCAGAAATTGTCACTCATCTTTCAGATGTAGGGCGACTAAAGACTGACAATGTGAGTAACTCCAAGGCTGTATCATACTGAAAGCTCTTGAGATCCATTAACACCTAGTGGATTTGGACTATCATATTCTTTATTACAAGGGTTTCTTAGTAACTGAAACAAAATTATAACCCAAACTATTTGGAGAATTAATATCCTTTGTAGGTATTTTAGCTATATTATTATGTCATTTTTGTCAATATTTCACTGATCATCAACAATTACCTTCCAAGTTGTCATTTCAGATGGCTTAGAACTATGGTAGCTCACTCACATCCCCTTTTTTACAAATGATTTATGGAGATTTGAGCAATGATATACTCATGATCATCTACTAAGCTTATACATTTTCAAGATCTCAGACTATGCTTCTTAACAGCAAAGCAGGGGACTATGTTAAGTGTTTCTGTTGGAGACAGGTTAGCATTAAGGTCCTGTGGGGCGAGGGCCGTAGGGAATGTGACTGCAAGGCTGGGCTTGCTGGTCAGGATGAGAGAAGGTTGTGAGAGCGAATGGATAGTAAGTGTTTGGGGTAAGCCTCCCTTGGCTGGGGAAGTACAGGGCTGGGAGGACAGCGGAAGAGGACTGGTACTAAAAACCATGCAGGATGTAATATGCGTGGTCCCCTAATGTACTTAATCTGTTCTAGCCCTTTGATGATTTACTGGATGCTGAGTTTTGGTTACTCTTTGAGGCTATGGAAGAAAGGTAGGAGGAAAGAAGGGGCAAGCTTGAACATGTCTCCCAAGTCAATATAGCTGGTCTCATCTGGTCAGGAAGAGCCCAACCAATATGAAATAACAAACAAAATGAAATACTGAGTTGTCAATAACAGTATTATATTAATCTTAATTGCTTTTAGAAGCTGTGTTATACCAGGATGTGCAGATTAGTCTTTGTTCTGCTATGTGATAATATAGAAGATGCATGTATACGTTCAGAAGATACTTTAAAAGTATGATTACAAGTATGATTACTACAATGAATTTATTTAACCTCCTGAAATATGATTGGTGTTATAATGATAAATCAGCGTAAAATCTCTAAGTTTACCTTCCCATACACAATTACCCTGTTATACTGTGGACAGCACACTTCCTGCAGTGGAAGAAGTCTTTTGGACCTGCAACCTCATACACCCCACGTTACTGTAAACAGAAGAGTTTTCTATCATCATCACGGCGTGCCTTTGAGAACGAAGATCTGGGAAGGGCTTTTCACATGCTCACTGCAAGCGATGAGTGCACCCTTTGGGGCTGCGCGGTGGATTTTTTAGGTGAGGCGCAGCGTGCGTGGAACTGACTCCACCCTTTACACCTGAGGTTCATCTGCCAGGGCCTAGCAAGCTTGGACGGTGACAGCGAAGTCCTCAGGTCATAGGTTTGGTTAGAGTGTCCTTTTCTTAGATGATGGATGCCTTACAAGGCTAAACGAGCTCCATGTGCCTGGGTTTGGAGTCAGAGTTGTCCTTCTCCTAGGATGGCTGCCCGAAGGCTAGTGAGCCCATCCTGCCCATGGACACACTTTGTCTGACCCTTCAGTTGAGACCTGTCAGGCTTGGGAGACCCCACCGGAGGCACATGCCACCACCAGCACAGCTCTCAACCTCACAAGGGCACGCAAGCTCCTTCCCCACGGCAAGGGGGTGCCCGTGAAAGAGTCGCTGCTCTACCTCCGGACATCACAGACCCGGGCACGGGGCAGCAGGGGCCTGCCAAGAATGGGAGTTCTGGAGGGGGAGAGTTTTCTATATATACCAGTGAAATATTATTCTGATTTATACACTGGACTCTGTGTTTAAAATTTTAAATTAAACTCTCCATACGTCTTATTGAAATGTCTTTATTTTTTTGCTCAGTCTTCTTGAACTGTGTCCCCATGTCACAACCAGGTATCATCACAATGCGAAGTCAGGGCTTTGGACACACTCCTGGTAATTTTGTCCCTATGAAGGGACTCACCTCACATTTCAATTACTAGGAAATTGTCTTATTTGCAGTGTTGATGTACACAGTGGTTCAAACCTGTAGGCAACAGTTATCTCCCACTTACTCTTTGTCCCAACGCAATGGCAAACAACAGCCATTTTAACAATTTTCACTCTTTAGAAGAGATAAGGTAATTTATGAAAACTTAAAGAAATGTTTTCTTTATAACAGCTTTCCTCTTTTTTTTTTCCCTTCCCCAGTGACAGTTTTTTGGGGGAGAATATTCTCAGTGATTTTTAGTTAATATTAAGCCTTGCAGTTTCCTTTTGGGGCAGAGTGGATGGCAAAGTGCATTGCAGATGTTATTTGTGTCTGATGCTGTATCCTGTGAGGGAATGACAGCAGGTGTGAACCGCAGCTTCCTTTTCTGTTGCTGAACCTTTGCCTATTGCTAAAAAATAGGATCGTGCATTGTGTTTGCATTTGGAAATCTAGGAATCAATGAGTTGTTTAAAGCATTACTTCGGCTGCCTTGTGAGCTCAGGCAAATGATTCTGTTTGGATCTTATCTGGTTAAAACAGGCTATCACTGAACAAAGGAAAGAGCTGGAGGGATTCCAAATGGATGGCAGCAGAAAGTGGTGATAAAAACTAGCTCTTCCTATACACATCCAGGCTACATTAAGGACTCTAGAAATGGATGATGGACAAGAACAATGAATCTTCTCTTAATTTTATTCACCAATTTTTTCTTGAATTTTCTTTTTCAGTATCAAACACAAAACACATAATCTCCAACAATCACCATCATGGTATTGCTTCACCTTTTTGTTTGATTTAATTTATTCTCTTTAATATACTTTGTTTAACAACCACTGATGGTTTCCTGTCGCAATGAAATTTTAAGCCTCTGCAAGGGTCTTAGATTTCTTGATGACTTTACTTCTATATTTTTATATGTTATTTCCTACACTCAACACCGTTTGTTTTAGCACAACTGAAAATCCTCTAATCTTCAGATAGTGTTTCTAATTCATTGTACTATAGCCTATTTTATGAGTTGCCCAAGGTCTGAACTGAATGCTGCAACATTTACCTGCATGTAGGCAAAGGTTTCCATGTCCTTGCAGGAACAAAGGACACCTCACTTCTGAGCCTGACTGATAGGGTCATACCAATTAGTTGACTTATTTATACCTGTTTCTGGTTAGATAAGAAATTCTAAGGCCCTTGGACTCTGCATGTAAAGTAACTGATTGCCTTGCCTTCCATAAAGTTCACATCTCAGGTAGAGAACTAACCTCTTCAATAGCTCAGACAATAGAACAGAATCAGATGGAGGCTTCATAGATCCAACCTGAGAGGACACAGATTGGTTGATTTGTGGTGGTGTTGTTAGTTTTTTCCTTCTTTTTTCCCCCCTCATTAACTAAGATAGATTTCCAAATTAAATAACTAGCCAGCAGCTAAATGGGACTCTCAGAATCAACCTAATTTACAGCAATAGCAGAAGTTCCCTCCCGAGAGCCCTTTTTCAGTTCATAAAATATATTACATGAAATTATAAAGAAGCAGATCTGAAGTTAATGTAAACTTGCTTTGCTCTAATGAATCAAGAAAGCAGATACTCAGAGGTAAGGTAGCGGGATTGTTGATGAGTTTAGTTAGGATTTTCCACCTGACAGCCTCTATGAAAGTACAAATGTGACTGGATTCTAATGTGAGGAATCAGGATGGTTGTGTCAGCATAGATGCCCATCTACAGCTATATAGCAACCTTAACATTTTAAATACCTTTGAAAATTTTTTCATGTGGAAAATCTGTTGCTCTAAGGATTTTCTGTATGTCCTGAAAATGTGCATGCATATTTTCAGCTTGACAATTTGGATTTTAGTGAGAGGATAAAAAGGCAACAGATAATAAAGAGTTTCTTCTTCAGTGATCTGTATTAGAACTAAGTTGAGAGGGACAACTTTCTTCATAGAATATTGATTTTCTAAAACTTAGTTAGGTCTTTATTACTACTTATAGCTCACAAGCAGACTCTGTCCTTAACTGAAAGTTCGTATGTATTGTGCTGACTAGCTTACCAGGACTTTGCCTTTTGGATTTTTAAGATGAGTGCAGATGTATTCCTTTATTAATAACAATACCTAAAGAAAAATCCGAAGAAACAATATATTTGAAGTTTCTAAATGAAGAACTTCTGATGACCTTTCCATGAGAAGGCAATTGGACACAAGTCACTTCTAAAATTTCAGTGAGATTTCTCAGTTCCTAGTCCTGTCAGTGCTGTTTAGAGTTGTAGGCTCACAGAGAAGCTTAGTTTGTCTAGTACCCTGCACAAAGCAGAGCTCTCCTCCAAGTCATGGGAGGCATCATAGGCAGGGCCTTGCCTGGTTGCGCTGGGAAGTCCCTGGGAGAGGGGCTCCAGGGCCTGTTCGCATGCCCTTCTCCCCACAAGGAGACACTGTTGACTCTTCTGCAGATGTATGTGAAAGAAAAGTTTTCTTTTTGAGAGAAAAATCCGAAGAAATATGAATTTAGTTTGAAATGCCTGTATTTTATTAAGCATGCCAATACCAGCGCTTTGAGTTAACAAGACATCAAAACCCCCTGTTTGTTTATAAAAATGTTAGTACTGATGTTTATCACCAGCAAGAGCTGACTGAAATAGGAATAACATGTAATATTTCAAGAGTGATTTATTACTACCATTACATAAGGACTTACTCTGTAGAACTTTGTAAGAAAAGTATTTAAGATCTAGCTTTCCTGCTACATTAAAACCTTGCAGTTACCCTCACTCACCTTTCCATAGTTTTAAGCTTGTTGCAGTTCTGATTTATAATGCAGACTCATACATATTTAGTCCCACACAAGAATATATTCTTTAAACTTTGTTTTTTACTTACGTTTGTATTCAGTTTTTTCCTAAGAAATGCCTGGATGTGTTGTCCTTTATTATAAACTATTAGGGTGGGAACAAAAAAATCTCTTGATGACTGACTTTGGTGAAAGATTGTTTGGTGCAATCACACAAAAAAAGGTTTCAACGCTTTTGAATACATGAGGTAATAGAAGGAAAAGACGACCATGCTGGTTCATTTATTAAATATTTTATATTGCAAAAGAAATATAGATATATATTAGTACAATTTTGGCGCTTGTGTTCTGTTTAAATAAAAAACTAGCCTTTCTAAAATTATCTGGTGTGGTAAGTATAAGATCAGAATAAAGGAAAACATTGGAAAAGAGCTCAGAAGGTGATGCACTTTCAATGGTGTTTGTTTACCGTGTTAACAAATAACTTTGCACATTTTAAATCACTGCTCTATTCAGTTGATGAACCGCAAACCAAAAGAAAGTACATGGATGTTTTCAGTCATCAGAAGTTGCTTCTTCCTAGTAATTAAAATATAGTAGATACCTCTGAAGACTTAATGTCCATGAGTTGTGCCTCTCTCTGTCTTCCACTTGTTATGTTTCTGGCTAAAAGTATTGATTAAGGAGAAAGGATTTGGTGCTTAGTCAGCAAACTTGGCCTCGAATCTGTGTCTATAAAAGTTGTACAACATTTCGTTTCCGGGTGCATCTTCCTTGTTTTTATTTCAAGGTCTTGAAGACGGAAGTTAATACAGCAATGTCCTACTCTTTTATTTGATACTTTTTAAATGATCTCTGGATTTCAGTATATTAATCATTGAAAGTAGTAAAGTCACTCTCTATAGTGTGTACAAGGAGCTGGCTGTATAAATGTGAAACCTTCATTTTCTGAAAGATCAAGATATATGCTTCAGCAGTTCGTGAAAATGAACACCTTTGACAAAGTTTCCGAAGAAAATCAGAGGTGGCTAAAATAAGAGCCAAGTATCAGCTCTTCAGAGCAAAACTTAATGTGATTTGATTTGAAGTAGAGATGAGTGGGTGAGCTGGGTGAGTTTCAGAGGTTTTCATCTTGTTATTAACATAAGCAATATATAGTTATCTCATTTTGTGGAGAATATTACAACTTTGGTTCATTGTCTTGCCCTCCTGAAAGACAATAGGGACAAGATATGTATCTTTCGTGGAAAACATTTTCCATTTGCCTTGAGGAAATTTGTTCAGCAGACAGATTCTTTCAATACCTAATTCCAGGCAAAAGATCCCAGTTTCAGTTTTATTATTTATTAATTGTTCAATAGAATCATAGAATCATGGAATTGATTAGGTTGGAAAAGACCTTTAAGATCACTGAGTCCCACCATGAACCTAGCACTGCCAATTCCACCGCTGAACCACGTGCCTAAGCACCACATCCACATGTCTTTTAAGTACTTTCAGGGCTGGTGACTCCACTACTTCCCTGGGCAGCCTCTTCTAATGCTTCACAACCCTTTCTGATTTTTTTCCTAATGTCCAATGTAAACCTTCCGTGGTGCACCTGGAGGCCTTTTTCTCTTGTCGTATCATTTGTTGCTTGGGAGAAGAGACTGATGCCCACAATACTTTTTTGAAACAGAAACAATAGTGAATTTTTTGTGTTTATTGGTCTCAGCTTGTTGAAAAATAAACATGAAATCCTAGTTATTATAAGATTATCTTGTCATATCATTTGTTGCTTGGGAGAAGAGACTGATGCCCACAATACTTTTTTGAAACAGAAACAATAGTGAATTTTTGTGTTTATTGGTCTCAGCTTGTTGAAAAATAAACATGAAATCCTAGTTATTATAAGATTAACCGAGTTTTGGAAACTGAGGAAAGGTCTTCATAGGGTACATACTTATGAATCTAAATAGAATAATTTTATTTGTAAAATTAAAAACTTTTCTTGCCTCCCAGAGAATTAAGCAAATAAAAAACTCCAGGAAGAATTCAAGGCTTATAGAAATCCAGTCTTCTTTTAATTTAATTTTGTTTTGTTTTTAGTGTCTGAACGCATATTTAGGAAGCCTTCTATGTAAAAAAAAATCAGTCATTTTATGGGAATGCTGTTTGTATGAGGAAAATCTATTTTAACATTGTTATATAATAGGAAAATAGTGAAAGAAGACTAATGTCGGTCTCAGACAGACAGTCACATTCAACCTTCTCCTGTTCTGCTCATTTGTTATTTTCAGAAAGAGCAATGTTAAAAAATAACTGGCACGAAGAAGGGAGGTAACATATGCCCCAGTATAAATAACCAATTCACACCAAAATTGTGCAGAATTTGTTTACACAAATTAGGGTTGACTTAATGTGACAAATGCTTCTGCTGATAATAAGCCAAATTGACAATGACCTTGATATTTTCATAAGGTAACATTTAATATATGAATACAGTGTCCTTGAAGGTGACAAACATAGTAGCACAAACAACATTTTGTCAATGTCGCTTATGCATGATTTTTCCAGTCCTCCTTTGTCAAGCACTTAAAAAAATCTCCATCCACCTATATTTGATTCCTCTCCAAATTCACCAGCTGCTAATGTGAATTCACAGAGCAGTGCATCAGTCACTTTTTTGTAAAAGTTAGATCTGAAGAGACTAGACTTGCTATATTTTTTAGTCATTTGCATACTGATGTAGATTGCCCATGGAAGAAGAGCATCACTTGTAGGCCTTAGATCAGAGTTTTAAGTATAGGTTGCAGCAATTCTTAACAGTAAAGAGGGAAGGACATTGAAGTCAATTACCCTGAGCATCTAATTTTAGTCCTGTAATTTTGGGGATTGATTGTGCCTTGAGTTCCTAAGGAGTCAATGGGAAGAGGTAAATTTCTCTAGAAAGGAAATACAAATTCTCCAAGTTAGGTTCCACATTTCCCATTATCTTTTATAGGAGTTCATTTTTCTATTATGCCACTGTCTAGTGATGTTACTGGGATTTCTTTTCTCAGAGGAAAATTGCTGGAATGTAGGTGTGGGGTACCATTTAGTATCTGGAAGTTTTATGGGGTCATTACCAACTTAGTAAAAAATTGCTGTATATATTTAATTCCAAACAAGAATTGGACCCCCAAATAGAGTTCTAGTGGTCACAAGTAAGAATCTTTTTGCATACAGGTATATTTCAAACTCATTTATGCATATAGTTTTGGGGTTTTCAGAATTAAATCACTTTGAGCATCTATTCTTTTAATCTTAAGGCATCTTTACTGATGTGGGTACCTAGCTTTCAGTGTTACTAAAGCTGTTTTCTTGTGCTGCAGCTAGCCTAGTCGTGCATTTCTGTGGTGAAAAACTGTCTTTGCAAACTATTCAGAAAAACATCAAATGCAAAATGTATTTACTGGAGCATATAAACAAACCAGAAGGCGCTGAAAGATAATAAACGCAGACCATTACAGTGGAAGTGTATACAGTCTAAGATTCCTGAAGAAATGGAAAAGTAAGAACATTATATAAAGCAGCAAAGAAACTGCAAAATTTGAATCAGCCATTTTCCATGGATTATTTAAATAGCCATTGTACCAGAGAAAGATAAATACTCATAACTTCACGTCTAGCAAACTTTTCTGAGAGTAAATAACTGGGGGGCGGGGGGGCGGCGGAATGAATTTAACTTGAGTTTTCTGCCTTAATGTGCCTACACAACCATTTTGGAGAGTTGTTCTCTCTAGCTTACAGAATACTTAAGTAGTCCATCCATTGCGAAGAAACCTCAAGAGAGATATCTAAATCCACGAGGGCTTAATGTGCAATAGCGTGGTGCTGATTTATTCATATGGTGTATCAAAACCTGGTGTCAAGATACAAATTCATCCCTGAAAAACGTTCCTCAATTTCTCCTCTCAGTTTAGGTATCTTGGCATTTACCTTGTGAAAACTCACCTTTTTATAGACCTTTCCTTGCAGTATGATATCTTGATGTATTCTACAAACAACGTTTCTAATATTCACCCATAGGAAACAGGAAAATACTGTTGTATTTTTCATTTAATTTTGTTATATTATACATGCTACGTAGCGAAATGTGCCTGAATTAGTAAAAGTTATGTTTCAGAAGAATTTTATCACTGTAATATTGACTGAAACTTCTTGGTCAGCTCTGACACAAATTTGCAAGTACTTTTCCATAACCTTTAAGTTCCGGTCCATGTACTACTTTCTGCAGCTGTCAGTCAAGAATACCACTTGACAATTGGAGTTAACTTTGGCAATAAAATGCTCAGCCTGGAAGATTTAAACCTGCTTGAGGCTGGTCCTGTAGCTCCCCTTGCTGCACCTCCATCTCTGTATTTTGTGTTAAGCTTCAAGAAATGGTAATTGAGGCTCAGAGTGGCATCAGGTGGGGCTTATTTGAGCCCTTGGTCCTGCAGTCTTTACTTAGTACTGCCAAGGACCCTTGTTCTGGCAATTGGGTGGTGTTCAGAATTATGTTGTGTAGGACTGTACCATACAGACAGTCACTAGAAAAGAAAAGTTGCTCATGATGCCTCCTTTCCTCTTCCTCATTCTTCCGAATTAAGAGAGGAGCTTCTTACAGCCTCAAGGCAGTAGGAGAAGAGCTGAGAGAGGAGGGATCACTCTGCCTTGTTTAATATCAGGTGTTAAGTGCACGGGAGAAGGGATACGTGGGATCTAGCCCTACCAGTATGACGCATAGCTCCTAACAATAAGGATTGTCTGGCTGCCAGACAGTACTCCCATCCAACAGTATGTATATAGATAATAGCTTGAGAGAGGAGCTGTTTAATGCAAAAAGGTTTGGATGTCGGACAGCAAAATTGTTGGTGTCCTTCCTAGTGAATACAGAAAAAGAGTAAAACAGTTGAGCTGCAGTAAAATTTAGGAGTTCAACTTTATAAATAAATCTGAATAAGTAGAGACTTAAGAAGCTTAAGAAAAACACAATTATCAACCCTATGGGGCTACAGTGTACTGTATAGTTACAATCAACCACCTTTGTAACTCAGCAGAAAGGAATGGTTACTTTCTAAACAGGTAATCAGAAGATTTAAGTGTTTGCTGAACAACTAATTTGGATCCTCTATACGTTGATCGTTTACAATCAGAAGTGCATGATATGGGTTTTGTATTACCCAATATTAGCAGTGAGACCTCACATGAACTACACATTTTAAGATACCATGGAGTAAATATTTATAGCTGTAAAAAAAAGTGTTCTTCAAAAGGAGGTAATGTTTATAAACCACAGGGTTTATTGTTAGTAATAAAGCTGATTCCGTTACCACCACTGATATATGTTATTATAACATGTGGCCTCCTTCTTTTTTCAGCCATCAGCATTGGGTCATTCATTAGAAGGAATAAACCGTAATAGGTTAAAAATCTTGTCAGAAGTATTGAACAGAATACATAACTTTATGGCTATCAGTTTATTAATGGCAGAGAAGTAGAACCACTGCACTTGGTGATAATGCCACAGAGAAGAAGGCTTGCATGTGACATAGCAGAGCAGTGTCCATCCTGCTATCTTTCCCTCTTTGTAATTTCTATTAGCTATACGATGCTGACTTCATTAAAAAATGTAACAGAGGGGTCCTAGAGACAAAAGTCTCATTCTCTACATTTCCCTCAGTTTTATCCAGGCCACTCTACCTCCTCTTCCAGCTTGAGGCAAGGATTCTGGTCCTAAACTTCTATGTTGCAGCTGAATTATTAAGAGAAGTCATAGTTGTGGGAGCAACTAAAAGGTTTTTATAAATGATCAAGCAATGATCAAATAGTAACTAATCAATGAATGAATGAGAATCAAATGGCAATCAAATGATGATTAAATGATAATTGAATATTAGTTAATGGTGATTCTACAACGATCTTCCAATGATTTAAATTATAATTTAGACGGTGATTAGACAATGAATTAAACAGTGGTCAAACTACTACTTACTACATTTCTAGTAATTAAGCTATAGCTAGACATATACAAATGTCACTATATAAAATACACTTTTAGGCCTAATGTAAAATGTCACTTACCTCAGTATAGATATCAGGTGCAAGGTAAGGGGTCTTTAGCTTTGTGGACTCACCTTGAGAGGTGTCCCTGCTCAAGGGGAGATCACCGCCATGCAGCCTGGTGCTGTACAAGAGAGCTCAGTGGGCTTGAAGGAGCTGTAAATTAATAAAGTGATTGGCTCATAGTCAAACCTCCCACTTCGGTGTATGTGCAGGTGTGCAGCTGCAGCAGTCTCAGTCTTGTCTAGCCCTTGCTTGGGCTGGTACTCTTAGGACTCGATAAAACATGGCCTAAATTCTTTAGCTCCTGAGAAGATGCAGCCTGGCACAGTTCTCACAGTTTGCACAGCAGGGGTGATTTCAGTCAGGTCTACCTGTTGGTGATGCCTGAACCACAGTGCTGTTCACTTACTCAGAGTGGATGCACCCGTGACAGTGGTCACATAATTAGAGACCCTATAAGAGGGCTGAATCAAGGTTGCAGAGAAAACATGGTTCATGGAATTTTCTAGCTCTTGGTTATGCAGCCTTAGTGTTACTTTTTGTATATAACTTATAAACAAAGCCTGTGCTTCTGGAAAGAAAAATATTATCACTAGCCAAATGATATGCAAAGTTGTTTGGTGCATCATAACAGTACAGTGTTTGTTTCATAGTTCATTATAGCTATGGTAAAAATACAGGGATGACTTGGCCTCAATGCATGTGAACGTAACATTATTGACTACTGACTTGTGTGGACCTGCGCTGTCTTACTACTACATTTGACCATTGCAGCGTCTGTAGTACATGTGTGAGCTAACACTTCTATATCAGTGTCATTTCATTTAGAAATGTAATACTTTACTAGAACTGTAATAGTCTATGAGTATTTAGACAGTTTACTGTGCTAGTAATAAAATGTAAAAACTAGTTAATGATTTAAAGCTCAGCTTCTTTATATTCAAGTTTCTTTGTCTTCATAAAAAAGAAAATATAAGTAGAACTTAAAAAATGTTAATCCAATATTCAGGAACTTCATAGTGGTATTTTTATAAGAGCTGAAATAATGGGATTGTATATATAACATGTATTTTATATATATATAGTATGTGTGTGTAAATATGTGATGTATAAGTTGCATCCCTACTAGAGGGGCATATTCCTGTATTTTGAGTAAATACTGTACAAATGCTTGAAAAATCAGTTTGGTTATTTTGAAAAACCTCTTCACAAGTTATTAATTATGCACATTCCCTGAAACAACAGCATTAAAGATGATGTTCTCAGAAGACCTTGAAATATTGTATCGGCTTAGTTGTGAAGCTCTTACAGTTCACTTTTTCAAGGCTAGGAGAGTGTAACCTCTCTTAATTCAATCTTTATATTCATTATATATTAATTCGGTCCTTTTTTAAATGAACAGGCAGGATATTTTGATTTCTTCAGGAAAAAAAATACTTGGTGTCTAATAACATTACATGTGACAGCTCATCTATAGTTTCTGGTGGGGTTTATTTTATTCTCCTTTGTGCACTGACTTCAAATAAAATACTTTATGAGCTCTGTTTGATTGGTTTTGGCTATTTTTTACTTGAAAATCATGAGGTGCAAAGTTCTGGTCAGAAACTGGAATTATATCTGCTTTTGGGTGTTGTAACTTATTGGAGCAGTTTTAGTGTATGAATAAGCTGATCAAAAGGGTGGCCAAATACGCTTTACTGCAGGTTTGTCTTATTTAGAGGTATCTTAGCAAGCAGCTTTGTAAGAGAAAGGAAGCTAAAATGTAATTGTACAGTACAATGTGTGTAGGTTTTCTTCTCAGCAATTTCTTCACTGTAGGCAGTAATAATGGCAAGAACAAAGAAGTAACATGATTTTTTAAACAGGAAATGGACAAAAGTTTGTTACCCTTTGGCTTTTTACTTTGTAAAATTTGTCTTCTGTATAGTATATATTTAAAAAAACCCAACAAACAAGCAGTATTTCCCATAATTATAACCCCAGGAGGTTACAAAGAGTAATACAGTTAATGTTGTCTTGTATGATTGTTTCTATGTTAAGAAAAATGGAAACTGAAAAAACTGAACGGTTTTCCTTTGATGGAAAATTGTTTAAAAGCCTACTGAAGTAAAAAGCTGTCTAGAGTATATGGGAAAACCGGAAGAAAATTATCCAGACATCTCTTTTATTAATTATTTT
>NW_010405145.1:20313-21815 GCF_000710305.1 Buceros rhinoceros silvestris | reverse complement strand
TGGAGGGAGAGAGCCCGATGGAGGGAGCGGGCCTGTCGCCAACGCGAGGGGAGCCTGCCCCGCCCCCCCGAAAGAGAACACCCTGAAATACACAAAACGGCGACAAGTTCTGTTACCTCCTCCAGCGCCTCTTCAGGCACGTCCCCCCTCGCCATCCAGGTGTTCAGGCTCCATTTTGATTGTGCCTCCCCAGCCACCCAGGCAAAGGAGCAGGTTTAGCAGCGAAGGCTGAATGGCACGGCGTTAAAATAACGGGGGATGGATTTAAATGGAAATTCGCTGGGCTTTTTCTCTCCTGTCACTATTTTAGACCTAGGTCAGTGTGGTAGAGATTAGCCTTCAGTTTGTACCTCATCACTCTGGGAGACGGAGGGGCTTCTGTCCCCTCCTGGGGATAGTCTCAGTTTTACACCAAAATTTCCAGCTTTCAGCTTGACTTGGCTTTCAAATGTAACCCTTCTCCCCACAGGCAACCAAAAAAAGGCATGATTTTAAAGCACCTCAAAACCTCTTGATAAGTAACCAAGCTGTCCTGAGGTTGCTTACCTGGGGAAAGCAAAGGCAGTCTCTGTTGTGCACTTGCAGCAGCAAGAATTTCTCCCGTTTGTAAGACGTCTACAGCTGTGCACAAACAAGGAAATCTTTATAAGAGGAGTGGACACAGTCATAAACTTGGAAAAATACAGCAGCAGTCTCTATACACAAATAACATACCCACCCCATACTCTCCTACTAAGTCCAGTATTAATTTACTGAAGTATTTTCGTACCAAGTTGAAGTCTTTTCTTACGTTATTGCACCCAGATGACAAACCCCACTTGCCATTCAGGCAGGAAGTCTGGATTTTGAGGAAGCTGTATAGAGAAAAGCAGCACTTCCCTGGAACACATTCAAGTCTCCTTCCCCCTATGAGTTACAAAATCCTCAGAAAACACAGTTGCTTACAACACAGCCCTTCCTCCATACAAAATTAGACCTTTTGGACCAATGCCTCTTGCTGTATAAGTCTTCTGTGGAATATCTTACAACTTCTAGGAGGAATTGTTTCTTATTACACAGCCAACAAACATTCATGCCTTCCTCAAAACCTCTTGAGAATCTATTCCCCAGCAGAAATCCATATCCTCGTATAATCATGTTGGATTGCCAAGAGTCACTAAAGGAAATGTGTGTCATGAAGGACAAATGTTCTTGTGTGATGATAAAGGACTGTATAGAATTGTCTACTCCTTTTTTGCAGGAGCATGTGTATGTGTGTGTGCAAGATGACGAGAGCCTATCCTAAGGCAAGGGAGGAAGTAATTAAGAAAAATATCTCCAAATGCCAGGTATGTCATCTCTATCGGTAATATGTCATACGTAGTCCTATGAAGATTCAAATGAGAGCTAGAGCTTTTGAGTTTGATGTAATGTATGTGCAATGAATATTTATTATGATCATGATTTATAAAATGTAGTAATGCTCTTAGGAATGTTCTGAACTGAAGAAAGTTCACTCTGTG
>NW_010405145.1:0-20220 GCF_000710305.1 Buceros rhinoceros silvestris | reverse complement strand
AAAGAGTGTGCTTAATTAAGAGATACCACATACATGTCACCGCAGGGAAGCTTTCAGTTGGGAAAGTAATTCATTGACTCTATGTGCATTTTGCATCCAAGACCAAATTCTGTAAGGGGAAGAAAGAAGGTAAGATGTTACAGCCTTGTCTGGCCGCATTCCTGTTGCACAAAAGAACCAAAAAGAATGAGGAAGAGAGTCCCGGAGCAATGCAGGGGTGAGAGACAGAGCTGAGAGGCAAAACTGGAGGCTGGATTTTGTACCTGGCTCTGTATGTCAGCTGGGACCTGTAAATGTCCAAATGCCAGGACTGTAGGAGAGATCCTTTGACCTTGGTGAAACTCTTCTTGGCACCACACATGAGTATGAGCTGCAATTAAACATGTTACTTGGTATAAAAACAAAAGCTTTCTTAGAAGACATCTGAATTTGGGAGGCTCTGGTTGTAGTAAAAGTAACTTAAAGACTGAAATTGGAAGACCCTTTGTCCGTTAGGCCATGAAAATTTATTCGTGATATTTATTACAACAATTTCCGTGGGCTGTCTCTGGAACTAAGTCAAGCTAGCATGACCGTGGTGCATCACGGACTGCTAAGCATAGCTGTTTGCACTGATGCAGCTGAGTCCCCATACCTCCCAGCACAAGGTGGCCACATGCAGCCTCCTTACTGGGAGTGCTCCCTGGTCCATGCTAACCCCCAGCTGCCCCTGATCACTGGTTGTGTCAAACTCCTGCCAGGACACGTGCTGGCCATGTAACAGTAGGGACAATCACAGGCCACTGCCAACGTCTGTGCCCTGGGCCTCTTTCACTTGCTAGATCGCAGATAATCTGACAAATCCAAACACTAAATCAATAGGATTTGGTGGGAACTGGGACAGGCTCAGCTGGTCTGTCTTTGTTTAATTTTTCTAATTACATCCTTAATTTCCGCAGGTCTCGTTATTTATAGTACAATAGCAACATTACCTAGAGAAAGAAAAAAGAAATGGGATTAAGAAGTTCAAAACAAACAAAAATGTTACATTTCTGAAAATGTATGAAACAGACCTTTCCATCGGGGCCCAATCCTGCTCTCTACACCAAGACAACAAGACTATAGTATCCAGGGCTCAGTCCATGGATAGTCTGGGGCTTCACATCTCAGCTGAGCAACTGAAGAGACTACTGGTAAACCTGCAACTTTAGTGCAGAAAATCGAGCACAGGTCATAGTCTGAGGAAGGTTTTTAAAAGCTATTTTATGTTTCTTTGAAAGAAAATTGGGGAAGACAGGAAGAGAGAAGGAGGGAAGGTTTGGTCACAGGACTGGGAACCACCAACTTCTACTTTGAAGCCACAATACACTATTTTTTAATAGCTCCGCACAAGTCACTTGGTCCTTCTGTCTTTACCTACTTACCTCAGTGCAGCAGGAAGCAGAAAGCTTTGAGGAGCATTTAGCAGTCTGAAATACCAAGGCAGCTTGTCCATGGAAGAGTATTCATAATTCCAATGCAGTCAGTGGAGCATCACAGATTTACTAGAGGTCTAAAGCCTAGTGTGAAAGGCCCCAAAAGTGCTGTTCTGCGTGGGTATGGGCATATATGTGTAAAAATATTTCATAAAACTGGCACTGCATTGCATATTTGGGCAGAGAAAAATAATAAAACTGCATCCCCAAAGAAACAGCTCGCTGTGGTTTAGGTCATGATTCATAATCCAATAAAGTAAAAAATATTCTTGCTGTTTCACTGGTTGGTTCACAGGTACTTTGTATTATATTTGTTGTTGTCCAATTGCTATTCCTTCTTTTATAGTCTTTCTACTCTCTTAGTCTGGCTCATTTGTCAATACATTACAATACCTATGTAATGGTCCTAGTAACAAAGCACGATAAAAATCAAGATATAATGAGTTGGCTTTACTTAGAATAGAAAACAGATAGGATACTTTTCAGAATGTTTGAAAAATCAACACATTTCCCTTGTAATAGCTCTGCAGAGAAGGACCTGGGGATCCTAGTGGAGAAGTTAACCATGAGCCAGCAATGTGCTCTTGTGGCCAAGAAGGCCAATGGTATCCTGGGGTGCATTAAGAATAGAGTGACCTGCAGGTTGACGGAGGTTCTCCTTCCTGTCTACTCTGCCCTAGTAAGGCCACATCTGGAGGACGGTGTCCGGTTCTGGACTGTGTCCAGCTCAAGAGAGATAGGGAGCTACTAGAGAGAGTCTAATGGAGTGTTACAAAGATGATGAGGGGACAGGAGCATCTGCTTTGTGAGGAAAGGCTGAGAGACCTGGGGCCATTTAGCCTGGAGAAGAGAAGACTGAGAGGGGATCTTACGAGTGCTTATCAGTATCTAAAAGGTGGGTGTCAAGAGGATGGGGCCAGACTCTTCCTCAGTGGTGCCCAGCAACAGAACAAGGGTCAGTGGACACAAACTGGAACACAGGACATTCCATCCGAACATGAGGAAAAACTTCTTTGCTTTGGGGGTGACAGCCCTGGAACAGACTGCCCAGAGAGGTTGAGGAATCTCCTTCTCTGGAGATATTCAGAACTCGCCTGGACATGATCCTGTGCAACCTGCTCTAGTTGAACCTGGTCTAGCAGGGGAGTTGGACTAGATGATGTCCAGAGGTCCCTTCCAACCCCCACCATTTTGTGATTCTGTAATATCTAATAATTAGCATTATTCTCATTTTGCGGTTTATACCAGAAATAGACATTGACTCACTAGCCTTAATGAAGCATCTGTAACTCTGTAAGATGAGTTTCACTTTGCAAGTTCTGGGTCTCACACTCTGCACTGCGAGAAGCAAATCCACATTTTTTCAAGGTTCCACTGCTGCTGCGAAGACTGCAATATTATTAAGTCGAGCCATTTGGAATGACATTTCCAGCTTTTGTTTTCTTACTGAGTTTCATTTTACTTTCTTCCTCTACAAAACTATGCCCAGTATAACATGGGATAAAATTGTAAGGCTTACCTAATTACTACTGCATTACACTTGTATGAATACTGCAGATACTGAACATTAGACAAATTACTCATACAACAATGCAGTGGCTCTTGCTGTGGCACAGGATTTCTCTGGGAATGTTATTTTATTGTATTTCATTTAGTGCTTGCTTGTTTAAGGGGGAAGAACAGACATTGCTGTATTTCAGTTTGACCGAGCAAGCATTCTGGCCTCAGTCCAGCAAATCATTTAAGCTGGTGCTTAAATGTAATGAAATGAAATTTAAGTTCATAGTATTGCCTATGCATTTAACATACAGCATGGGCTTAAGTGCTTTATACAAAGCAGGACCAGAATGATTAAAAACTTTTAAAATAAGGCCCATGTATTTTTACACACACAATTCTTAAAACCCTAATACTGTTAAAAGGGACATTTTCCACTGCCTATGCTATGAAAACACTGTGTAGTTCCTCCCATCCCCTTCCACTTCCCCCCACTTCCCCCCTCCCCCCCCAAGCCAACTAACTTTTCTTGATCTGACAATCTGACAGCTATATCCTGTGTAACTGCTAGTCTGGCCCTTTTTAAAAATATCCTATTAAGTTAAGTGGAAGCTTTGCCTGAGCAAGGTATGCAGAAATGAGTCACAGGGAGTATATGGAATTTTCTCAGGACTTAGGGCTGTGCCTGTTGTAGCCAAAGGCTAAATCTCCAGTGGAACTCACTGGTGTTCCTCAGAGTACATTTGCTTTCCATACCAATCTCTGTTTTAGTGGGAAACATAAAATCAACATGAAAGTCATGCTGAAACACATCACAAAGAAAGGTGTGTTCTTAAATTGGGTTACCTAACCCAGGTTAGATAATTTAAGCTGTGGTTGCACAGCAATTTAAACCAATCTAACTACTGGCTGCCAGGGAAAGTGGAACCACGTCAGCCAGCAGTTATATGTGCATCAGCCACTGCTGCCCTGCAGCCCCAGCTTCTACCAGCAACCAAGACAGACAAGGTTAACTGGAGTCAGCTAATATGGAACATAACTTGCTGATGTTGCTTAAAGCCCCCACTGCTTTAACCTGACCATGTAAAGATACTACTGAATTTTTATGAGTTTTTGCAATGTAGACAGGCCTGGAGAACCTTTTCAGGAACACAGAAACACAGAAACTCAGTAGCGCTGACTGCTGTCCACAATAAAAGAAAACACAGTTCCTTCCTCAGAAGTTTTAAAGTCCCTGTTATATTTCCACTGTAAAGGCCCTAAGATCTTAGCAAAAGGGGGGAAAAAAGCAAAAGCTGGCTTTACTATTTATAAGAAGCTCCCAGCGAAACAACAAGAACAAAATAGCTGTTTTGTTTTGCAGGTTAGATGCCTAGGGATTTATTTGTTTGCGTGTCTGTCTGTTTGTTTGTTTCTGCCAAGAGCAGAAACAAGCTTCCTGAATTACTCTGCAGTGAATCAATCCTTTTTCAACAGAAGCATTAAAATCCTCTAGGTTTCATTCATTAACAGAATAATAGATATATTTTGCTTGGTAGCGTTTATTTGAATTACAACCACATGGAACTCAGAACAAAGCTAGGGTGGCTGCATAGACCTCCTCAAAATTCTGTTTTAGATTGTTTCTGCTACAAGACCTGACTAAGCATAGCAGTTATCTAAAATATATAGGTTTTCTGCTGCTCCGTTTTTCTTGCCATCTCCAATTACTGCTTGCCAAAATTAATTTTTATACGGTTATTGTTTTGCATTTCTAGCACATCTCAAAAAAAATAAGGAAACAATTATGCTTTTGGTTGAAGAACAGAGCATGAGCTAATCATACATATTTTCTCAGCTATCCTCATGCCTTCATGCTAGAGAATTCTTTCTCAAACTTACCATTGGCTTAGTATAGATTTAAAGAACATCCCCATGCATTTTACACAGTATAGAAGGAGCTGAGCACTTTTGGCCCAATTTTTGTAGCTTTCACTCATAAATAAAGAGGTGGGAAGAGAGAAAGCAGAGATATGCACAGGTACATGTGAACAGATGTTGGCCTTGATCTTTGAAATAATGTTATGTTACCCCATTTATCTGAAGATACTTTGAATGAGAAAGGTGGGCACAGATTCACTTATCTTGCATTCTTTTATGTTTATATTTCATTTCTGAATGCTGACTTCAGCACTCGGTTTCTCTGCGTGCCAGAGGTGTGGTCTCTGGTGACAGAGGAAAGGGATAAAGGTTGTAAGATGAGGCTCTTGTATGTGGTGATACAAAATTGTCCAAGGAGTCTGTTCCTATCCAGGATGCTGTACAGATGAAAACACACTTTATAAGCCCCAAGGCACTTCTCTTTGCCTCCTTGTGCAGAATGTCGATCCCTGAGGCTACAGTAACGCCCACGAGCAGGAGAAAGGATTTAGCCCAGCACTGAAAGACTGTAGTGTTAGGAAATGGAAAACACATTAGAAATGTGTGTTACCTTCAGCTGGAAAACCTAAGCAACTCATTTTATTTCCACTCAACAAAACCGTCAAGAGAACTTGTGCTGATTTATATTCAGGTATCTACACTGGGACATGCACCTTATCTCTCTGGATAAGGGTTAAGGTATGATTCAGCATAAGGGAGAAATGAGACAATGTTCTAGGCGTTAGTATGTTGGATTTTGCCTTGTTTTGTAAGAGCTGTAGAATTTCCTGTCTGAAGATTGTCAGTTCACTTTCATCTTCTCATCTCTAATTACATTTATTATATTCCAGAAGACTAGAAATAAACTAAATTCTATGCTAACCTGAAACTTAAAAGCAGAGGATGAGGATTAGGGCAAAGAATTTGTTCAGGTTTGATCTCAGGTAGATAAAAACCAAACAAAATGAATTTACTTCTTCTCCCCGAACTAGTGCTAAAATATCTTAGCACTGAGCTAGAAGGTATTGGCTGGGTTTATATCTTTAATTCTCTCCCTTTCAGTTTCCTGTAGGTCAGTGAGCTGTACACCAAACTCTCTGGTCCAGTGTGGCCCAGGAAATTGCAAATATTTTCAGCTGTGTCAGGTTCTGCATATGCAAGTTAGGAGGTTCAAAGGGAAGTTTAATTGACACTAATCCTCATCTTGACTTTTGCTCACCTCCTCCTCTTTTCCCACTAAGACTTCCCACCTTCCCACCTCAAAGCCACAGAAGCTTTACAATTTTTCTTATAAAAATATATATATTTAACCCTTTGGCAATCTCTTAATGCCCTCTTATTAAATCCCTTAACTCCTTTTATTAAGTCCACGGTAATTAAAATGATTATAAACCTCTCTTGAGAGATTATACCCTTTAATCACAGTGCATATTTGCTGAGGTGTAGGCGACATTTGTGGTGTATCTAATACAAAAATACTTTGGGCAAAGATGTTTAATAACAATTTTTAAAACTAAGATCCTGATTAAGGAGGTCTGGGGCATTAAAAATCTTATGTACGTGTGGTCACAATGAAACATTGATGGACTTCAAATATTTTTCCACATATACAATGACACTGTTATAATCAGGTTTCTCAATTTATTTCAACTCCAGCTCCTTGGCTGGCATAATCTGTCCTAATGCGATTGACTCCCAAGGTACTACCACTACTTCATACCAGCGCAGGTTTTGAGGCAACCAGAACAAAGACACAGGTAAAATCCCTTCTTGGGTCATTATTCTTCAGCCAGTGAAAGAAAAATCAAGGACTTTTCTTCTGCAGTGGGCTTGGATCTCTTGTCTGGGTCCCCCAAACTGTGCACTCACCCCATTGGCAGGAATAGTCAGATGAATGCACCTCCTTGAAAATACATATGGTTGGATGTTGTTGCAGCACAGTTGTGCACAAAGTAAGTTTAGGAACCCCTGTTCCAGTGTAAAATATAAACATGCACTGAACTTTTATCATCGAGGTTTGAGGTTTAATTAGGACATTATTTGTTAGAATTTTTCACTCACAAAACTATGGTTCATTGTCATGTTCATAGGTCATCAAATAGGACCGAGAGATATGTAGTCAGCTCTCAATAGTTACTGATCTCTTCTCTGGCTATTGGTAAGTCGTTTACTCTCTGTGTTCCTTCTGTTTTTTCATGCCTGTTAATATACAGCTTGAATTTCAGTTGACACTTCTAAGACCAATTTCTCAGGTGTTCAAAAGCTGAGTCTTCTTCAAGGGAAACACACATGTCATAATACACACATTATAGGCTGAGGGCACTCTTACTAAGTTGTAGAATGACGTTGCTCAGTATGGAAAGTATTTACTTACTCTGACACTTCCTACTAGACTTATTCCTGAAATTTCAAAATTAAAGAGTTCTGATAAAAAATAAACTAGGTATCCAAGATTCATTTTGTTTTATTGCCATTCTTTATTAACAGTGAAGAAAAATAATATTTTTAAAACTTTTCACTAGGATAGACAGCCAAATGCCTTACTTTTGACCACTTCTAATTGCTATTTATTTTCACGGGTGCCTACATAACTGAAGCATCTAAGCTCTGCATATTCTCAACATCAGAAGCAGAAAAGAAAGCTGTAATTTTATCAAAATCTTTATCTTTTAAGTGTTCTGAGGCTAATAGTGAATGTATATGCTTATATATTCCAGAAAATAACATTCAATCTTTAAAACATGCTCCTGACAAAAGTTAAACTATTAATTAATATCCACTATTCTATCCATTTTACTCTAACTTCTTTTTGTAAAGAAGTCTTTTGCAAACAAACATCAATGAGAAATTAAGAACTCAAAAAATGGAAGATAATATGAAATACAGGACAAGACAAGGGACAAATTAGAACTTAGGAAGTTCCACCTAAACAGAAGTAGAAGCTTCTTTACTTTGAGGGTGGCAGAGCCCTGGAACAGGCTGCCCAGCGAGATTTTGGAGTCTCCTTCTCTGGAGATATTCAGAACCTGCCTGGACCCAATCCTGTGCAACCTGCACTAAGTGAAGTCGAGGAGGGGTGTTAGACTAGATGATGTCCAGAGGTGCCTTCTAACCCTTTACCATTTTGTGATTCTGTGATACAGTGCAACTTAACTTGGCATACCTGCAATTTTCATTTAGAAGTCTTGGAAGGTCTTGAGTTCTCACTTTGTATATTTCTACTGAAGTCAACATACCTATAGCCACTCAGCAAATGTTCAGCAGCTCACAGAGTGAGACCCTGCATTTTAGACTTAAATAAAAAAAAATACATCGAGACATAATATAACTAGTAGGAAATGTGAGACTGCAAAGCAAAAGAGATGATGTGACTCATGTAAATGTTTGAATGAAAGGAGGAACTGATATAGGATGATATGGAAAAATTATTAAGGATAACAGGAGCTGTGAAAAGAAATAGTTTTTTTAAAGGAACAGAGAAATAAAAATATAAGGACTACTGGAGTAATTTTATAGAAACAAGTGAAAAGAAACACTGAAATAGAATTTAAGAGGTGCAATAATAGATCTAGTTGTAAAAGTTAAAAGTTATTTTTCTAAATGTTCATCTCTGGTTTTCTTCTGTGGTGGTTTTTTGTTTTGGTTTTGGCTTGGTTTTTTTACATTGAAAAGAATATGATATGTGCTATCATTTCATTTAATTTAAAATGTTGTCAGTATATCAATATCTGAAATGTATCAGCATGCCCCATGAGTGATCTTTGTGTATGTTTGAGAAGGAGAAAATAAGGTCCTGCCCACCATGCAATATGGTAACATAACAGATGATTTAGGAAATTTTATTGGTAATGCAAGCAATTTTCTGGAAATTATGAATATTGCTGTACATTGATGATATGAGAGGATAAAAGAAATTCAAGGATGCTAAAGTTATGGAGATATTATAGACAACCAAAGCAAAAAAACCATATCAGTGATACAGAAGAACTAGAAGGAACTGGGTTTCAGATTACTTGACTAGTTCAAGAAAAACCTTTAAGATATATAAATTAAATAAAATGAGTGGAAGACAGAAGTAGTAGGACTTGACTTGTAATTTATGGCACTGAAATTAGGTGATAATGCGTAGATATTTCCATGTTCATAGTGAACTTGTAGAGTTCCTTTTATAGCCAAAGGAGAGCTAATCAATACAGTGAACTGAGCCTAGAGAACTAATTCAATTCATCCTAAAATAGACACCTACTCTGAATCACTCTCCTGTAACAGCACCTAGATATCAAGCTTTCAATTAGATATCTACAGACATCCAGATTTAGGTCTCTTAAGCTGAACCCCACATTAGATATCTACATGAATCTCATCACCCAAGGCTTCTCTATAATTAACACAGGAAAATGAGTACTTCTAGGGTTATTTTAAATATTTTTTAAGGGTTAAATTAATTGTGCACTAAATAATAACTATTTTCTCTGTTGACTAAAAAGAATTGTTATCTGGTCAGATGAATCCCCCTTCCCTCCTACATGGTACTATGCTGAGGGAGGCAAAACAAAAGATGAGAAGTAATGAATCAGATCAGCATAAATATGTTTAAAGAATGAAAATAATAGAAATTATTGAAGTACGGAACATCATTACATAGCTTCATAACAGCATTAATGTGTGTTTGAAAGAAGGGTTCATAAATGTGTGGGTTCACAACACTACGATATCCAATGTTACTTTGTACAACTATGTTCCTATTCCATTCATTGAAGAAATAATATATTGGACTTGAAGCATGTTGGGGTTTACCCAGGCTTATTTGGCCTGAAGTAGAGCTTTTAGAGAAATGTTTCTAATCGTAATTATTGAGTATGTGGCTCAGGAATGGTGCCTGGGAACCTTGACCAAAACTTTCTCGGAGAGGATGCTAGATATCACCATTTTCATTTTAACACCTGATTTAGGAATCTAAATATTATTTTCTAGCTCTTTTGGAAAAAATTCACAGATGCTGCACATGTGCCTAAATTCCTTTTAGTTTCACAATGCAAACATTTATCCAAACTATTTGATGTTAGAAAACTTTGTAGGTTTGAGTATTATATGCTGTCACGTCTATATCTATGTTTAAAGATTTGTGACTTTCTCAATCCTACCAACTGCTACTAACTCCAGAGTCTCCTGAATTTTCACTAGTTACATTTGTAAAGTGGCCAAAATACTGCTGAAGCTCTGAACATAATGAACTGCTCAGACCCTAGTAGAAGTCAAATCTTCATGGTATTCTTGAACTGAGACAGAGAACTTCCATATCAGCAGTAGTGCAAAATACTGTAGATATGCTGTGATTGCATCTAAGACATTAACATCTTATGGGTCTCTCCACATAACATCACCATCATGGCTTGGCTTCGCGAACGAAGATCTGGGAAGGGCTTTTCCCACGCTCACTGCAAGCGATGAGTGCACCCTTTGGGCCTGCGCGGTGGATTTTTTAGGTGAGGCGCAGCATGCATGGAACTGGCTCCACCCTTTACACCTGAGGTTCATCTGCCAGCGCCTAGCGAGCTTGGACGGTGACAGCGAAGTCCTCAGGTGGTAGGTTTGGTTAGAGTATCCTTCTCTTAGATGATGGATGCCTTACAGGGCTAAACAAGCTCCATCTGCCCAGGTCCAGAGTTAGAGTTGTCCTTCTCCTAGGATGATTGCCCGAAGGCTAGTGAGCCCATCCTGCCCGTGGACACACTTTGTCTGACCCTTCAGCTGAGACCTGTCTGGCTTGGGAGACCCCACCAGAGGCACATGCCACCACCAGCACAGCTCTCAACCTCACAAGGGCACACAAGCTCCTTCCCCACGGCAAGGGGGTGCCCATGAAAGAGTTGCTGCTCTACCTCCCGACATCATAGACCCGGGCACGGGGCGGCTGGGGCCTGCCAAGAATGGGAGTCCTGGAGGATACCATAATAACAGCTGTAAATAGCTGATGGGCAGAAAGACGGTATGATACCTCCACAAAAAAAAATACGGAAATTGTTTGTGCTGCTTGCTAGGACAGTCGTTTTGGAGATGACACCAAATTGAATGGTGTGGCTGACACCCCTGAGGGATGGGATGCCATCCAGAGGGACCTGGATGAGCTCGAGATGTGAGCCCATATGAACCTCATGAAGTTTAATAAGGTTAAGTGCAAGGTCCTGCACATTGATCAGGGCAACTCTGGTATCTACACAGGCTGAGGGATGAAGGTTATTGAGAGTAGCCCTGTGGAGAAGGACTATGGGGTACTTACTGGTGGATGAAAAGATGGACATGAGCCAGCAATGTGCAATTGCAGTCCAGAAGGCCAACAGTATCCTGGGCTGCATCAGAAGAAGCCTAACCAGCAGGTCAAGAGAAGTGATTCTCCCCCTCTACTTTGCCTTCGTGAGACCCCACATGGATTACTGCATCCAGCTCTGAAGTCCTCAGCACAGGAAAGACATGGACGTGTTGGAGAGGGTCCACAGGAGGACCACAAAAATTATCAGAGGGATGGAACACTTCTGCTGTCTGAGAGTGTTGGGGTTGTTCAGCCTGGAGAAGAGAAGACTCCGGGGAGACCTTATGGCAGCCTTTCAATACTTAAGGGGGGTCTGTAAGACAGATGTGGACAATCTTTTTAGCAGGGCCCGTTGCAATAGGACAAGGAGTAGTTTTATACTAAAAGGAGGACCACAAAAATTATCAGAGGGATGGAACACTTCTGCTGTCTGAGAGTGTTGGGGTTGTTCAGCCTGGAGAAGAGAAGACTCCGGGGAGACCTTATGGCAGCCTTTCAATACTTAAGGGGGGTCTGTAAGACAGATGTGGACAATCTTTTTAGCAGGGCCCGTTGCAATAGGACAAGGAGTAGTTTTATACTAAAAGAGGAGAGATTTAGACTAGGTATAAGGAAGAAATTTTTGACAATGAGGGTGGTGAAACACTGAAACGGGTTGCCCAGAGAGGTGGTAGATGCCCCATGCCTGGAAACATTTAAGATCTGCTAAGGGAGTCTGAGCAACCTGATTTAATTGAAGATGTCCCTGCTCACTGCAGGGTGGTTGGACTAGATGACTTTAAAGGTTCCCTCCAACCCAAATTATTCTATGATTTTAGTTGCCATTAAAAAAAAAAAAAAATTCAATGGCACTTATCTCCATTTTGCTTCCTAACACCATAAAAAAAAAAAGAAAAAAAAAAAGTTTTAGCATTCAAATGACAATGCAATTAAATTAACTATATATCCTTCATTCATCCACAGTTTTATTTGAAGAAATAAACCTAATAAGCTGAAATTTTGTCCAAATCACTGCTTTAAATTTCATCTGGGGAGCAAGATCAGCAATGGATCAAGCAACTTTTTGATGGTACCCAGCAGCAATAAAGAAGCCCTTAACATAGTTCATGTAATCACCCTTGTCACATTGCAATCACTTTCTCCATGGTATAGAGCAGTGTTTGGGCCCATTCCAGTAACTAGATGCTTACTGGAGATGCTCTTAACTGTCCTCTGGGAAGAGCCTGTGTGTGTCTGGTGTCTACATAAGGAGGATGAGGAAAACAAGCATCTAGGTGCTTGAAACTGCGTAATGCTTGTTAGATTAGAAAGTGCAGCTAAACAGATGTAGAAAACATGATTCATCCTACCTCTAATATAAAACTACACAATATTTAGCTGTTAGACACTGCCCTTTAGGACAATGGGACTTTTGTCATAATTTTGTCTTTATTGATATAGTAAGTCATGGGAACAAAATCTAACCTCAGCTTCAGTTGATATCATAGAATCATAGAAGTGTTTGGGTTGGAAGAAACCTTGAAGATCATCTAGTTCCAACCTTCCTGCCATGGGCAAGGACACCTCCCACCAGACCAGGCTATCAGACCAAAACCCTATCCAACCTGGCCTTGAACACTTCTAGGGAGGGGGCATCTACCACCTCCCTGGGAAACCTGTTCCAGTGCCTAACCACCCTCACAGTAAAGAACTTGTTCCTTAGATCCAATCTAAATCCCCCCTCTTTCAGTTTAAAGCCATTACCCCTTGTCCTATCAGTACACGCATGTAAAAAGTCCCTCTCCATCTTCCCTGTAGGTCCCCTTGAGGTACTGGAAGGCTCCTATAACGTCTCCCAGGAGCCTTCTCTTCCCCAGCTCTCTCAGCCTGTCCTCACAGCGGAGGTGGGCCACATCACAATCCTGTCAAGGTCCCTCTGTATGGCATCTCTTTCCTCCAGTGTGTCAACTGCACCACACCAACAGCACCAGTCCCAATACCAATCCCCGGGGAATGCCACTAGTCATTGGTCTCCACTTGGACATCAAACCATTGACTGAAATTGTCATTGTCCAACCATCTAGCCAAGTCCTTAACCACTGAGTGGTCCAGCCCATCACAGAAGACAACTTCTCTCCCTAAATGCACAGAGTATAGAAGATAGAAAGCAGATAGGAAGCTGTAAATACTTGAAGCAGACTAATGAGGTTGGGAAATTCAGGACATAGAATAAGAAAAAAGAAATAATATTTTGCCATAAAATTACAATGTCTCTACTTATGTAAGCAATGTCAGATGGAAGAACTATACCATGGCAAATGATATAGCTCACTAACAGAGCAGCTGTAATGGTATATTTGGGGCCTAACGATGATTATGCATATGAAAGTTGAACAGTTCAGAGCTTAGTAACAAAAAGCGTAGCATAGCATGGGTTGGGTTGGAAGGGACCTTCAAAGGTCATCTATTCCTACCCCCCTGCAGTGAGCAGGGACATCTTCAACTAGATCAGATTGGTCAGTGCCCTGTCCAACCTGACCTTGAATAAAAAATAGGGAATGCTTAGTGAATTTGCATGTCATAATTCGGTTATAAGTCTGATAAATTTTGTCTGACCAGTCTACAAAAACATCCTTTTCATCATAGAGTTAAAAAATCCCTTGCCATTAACTGTACTTACTTCGTAGCTACATTTCTTTTTTCATTTCTGCATTATTTAAGAGTGTTATATTTTGATTATAAATACAGGAAACAAAATAACTTTGCTTGCTTTTTCATCAAAGGGCCAAGTGGACATTGGCACTTTGATAAAATACACACTTGTCTTTAGCAGGGGTCATGAATCAACACATATGGAATCCCTTATGTGCATGTAGCATACATGTTAATCATACACACAGCATACAGAGAAGGAATCTTCACAGCTCAGAGATGAAGAATTCGTTTTATCTTCCCTAATTCTACTGTTGATCAAATATGTATTTAGCAAATCTCATTTCATATAAATCATGGTATAAATTGTGAAGCATCTGCCAAGAGTGTGATAACACGATACATTAAAAAATCATTAAATTCATGATCTCAAACTTAAAACTTTGAATAAAATTAAATATTCTCATTTAAACCAGCCACAAGCCAGGAAAATCAGGTATAAGATAGGGCTCCTTTTAGAGTCCCTTTATTCTAGTTTGGTATCCTTCAGTGTACTTCTCAGGTATACATACCTGTAGCAACTGTGCCCTCTGCAAATCATAGACATCACGAAATCTCAAGCCGTCCTTCCAGGACCTGGTGATAAGTTGTTATAACAGTAGCTTGGGGTTTGAGAAATGCACTTTCCTTTGCAGTCATGGCAACAGGTGACCTAGTGGTAATGTCATCATTAACACATTTCAGCTTTTTAAGCTTTCCCGATGGTGTTTCACTTACACCAGTTTATGGCGGAATCATTTAATTTTGGTGTTTCAAGTCTCTTGTGCTCTTAGTGGTATTTTTTAAGAAAATAAACCCAAAAGTGGAAAGGCACCATCCTCTGGGACATGTGATTTGGCAGAAAACCATCTGATTCCATCAGCAGATTATCTCGTACGAGAAAGAACTTGGGAATTTTTATAGCGGGTCAGGTAAGATTGCTATCAATCCAATTCAATTTCCCTTCAGGAATTGACAAAACTCGCTTTTAAATAGCAGTTACTAGGTACTTGCCACATTTTCTAAGAGATTCCCCAGATAGATATGTTTGGGTTTATTATGAAAATATAGTATGTATATTTTTAAAAGTGAATGCTATCTAAAATCATTATTTGACTGAGTCCTTATGGACTCTTCAGTCTAGATAGGCATGCAGGAGGATCTTTTTTTACTGCTGTTGCTTCTGTCCTGTTCTGCTCTGTGTACCCTTCTGGGTACTGATTCTTCAGAAAATATAACTAAATTAATTGTTTACTTCTGCTTTTTCAAAAGCTATCTTCCCTATACCTCTCAATTATTTTTATCCTGTAAATACAAAAGAATCAAACCCCATTATCGTCTAGTTAACAATTGTAACTTAATAACATCCTACAACTGAGATTTTTGTTTACAGAAACATTTGACCTTGACAACTTGCTCTCTACAGCAACAATATGAAAACAAACCTATTAACTCTCAAAAGCTATTTAAAAGAAGGAGGAAAAAAAAAAAAAAGACAAACACGAAGTACTGGTAGCCCAGCATACAGCATCAAACAGTACAGCATATGGGAGCATTTCTGCACCCTATAGGGCCAGATCCTATCTCCATCACTGGGACGTTTATCACTGCATTCAAAAGAATCAGGCCAAGACTCCCACGCTGAAAAAGAGGCTTTCAGATGGTATTTGTGTTGAATATCCAAACAAATCTGAGTATTTGACACCTTTATTATACTCTAAATGCTTGGATACCACAATAGTACAAGACAGAACTGGGTTTTCTCAGGAACAGAAAGAAGTAATTGCTGTCTTCATCTTCCTAATGGGAGGTTACGGGTGGAGACAGACTTTTCTGAGAGTTTAAACACAGAAAGACAGAGGCAATGGACAGGGGTTGCAGCAAAAAAAAAAAAAAATCCAAACAGAGAGTACAAAAATTTGTGTCAGTCTTGGTACTAACAAAATGAATTATCTTGTCTGGAGAGGCTATGGGATCTGTATCCTTGAAGACATTCAAACCTTGGCTGTGTATGACCCTGAGCCACATGATCTAACCTAGAATCTGGCCCTGCTCTGAGTGAAGGATTTGGACCAGGTATTTTTCCAGGAGACGGAAGGGCAAGGGGAAGGGGAAGGAGAAGGAGAAGGAGAAGGGGAACGGGAATGGGAAGGGGAGGGAATTTCTGTTCAATTTTGCATGTTCAATGCGCTGTATTTAGTACCTTCCTAGACTGTAGAGATGGTGATTGTTTTTGTTAGTTTAGACTATGATTTGCATCTTCTAGGAAAGTACTTAGTCAGTATACAGCTGTAACTTTTTTTTTATACTAAGTCTAACTGTAAAGTCACATTAAGAAGCCCCTGTAAGAAGGCATAGGTTAGAAAGACAAAATACAACGGATGTTTGAAAAGCTTTCCTTCTCCTTTAAGAAGACTCATGTGACTTGAAAACAGTACAACAGCAGTTCAACAAAAATTGCTAATAAAATGCAAGTTTGTTGTAGCTAGTAAAATTAAATATACCCTGTCACTGACCACACCAATTGTCTCTGCTTAAGATTTGTCTTTTACTGTTTTTTCACTGTACTGGGAAATTAGAAGCAGCATGATCAAGTCCACGTCAAGGGAAAGAAAAATGACAATTTATAGAAGGATAGTGGTGAAGTCTGAATTTAGAAGATACTAAATCCAAACATTCAGGTCAATTCTTCAAATGGCATAAACTTGTGTAGGCCTATCTGAATCCAAACGACATTATACCTATTGGAAGATCTGGATTTACTGCACTGAAATATTAAATCAAGCCCAATTCCCATGGTTCTTTGTACAGAAGCTGGCTGGGGCCCAAGTATGTACAGGTTATGGGTATACCAACAAGCTGCTGTAGGGCTGTATGGCACATCCATACTGCACTTATTCTCTGTTAATAATTCTCATGGCAAATAAGAGATGTTCTGTATTTCCATCACCAAGCAAGCTACTTCCTATGTGGATAAAGTAGGGGAAGATGTCTCAGACCAGCTCCCTGCAAGTTGATCTTTAAGCTACTTTCTGGCCATTTGGTCATTAATCCATACCTTACTTTTCAGGTACGGTGGGGGAAAGACAATGTCAGAAATACCTGTACAGACTAGAAAATAAAACAACTCCTTGGTCTCAAAGAAGTTACCAAAGTGACCAACATATTTCAGACTTACTTACATGTCTTGCTCCTGTCACACCAATGCCATCACACCTCTTGAGACAACTGCCTGTCAAGTTTCATTGTTCATGTGATGCATGCTTCATAGCTCAGTACCTTCCCTGGAATTTTAAATTTACTAACTTAGCACAGGTATTAACAAACAGGATCTTCAGCTACATTGACTCTATATGCAATGACAGGCTGCTTTAAGGAAAAGCTTTTTGTAATGCAAGTTAAGAATGGCAGTCAAGTAAGATCTTTGTTTACTACAAATATTTCATTTTCTGTGCTGTAGCAAGTGTACCCCCATCATTGACTTCACCTGCCTACCACTGAGGCCAGTCCCTTAGCAGAGACATGCCAGCCATGTTTCTGATGCTTCACAATTCTCTGTGTACAGTGGATATTCCGTAAGTCTTCACATGACACAGGAGCCTTTCCATTAACTGTGGCACGTTAAGCCCCATGAGATGATCCTGACATCACAAGAAACATCTCAAGAATGAAGGAATAGGAAAATTGTTCTTACTACAGTTACTTTTAAATCACAAATGGAAATGTCCTGCCTAGCTGCCTTTTCACAGAGCGTCACCTGTAGTTTAAGTGCCCAGGATATGGGACCATGTTTTTGTATTTCATGAACATTGCAAAGTTAAAGATTTTATTTGTAAGAACATCATTTAAAAGAAAAATAGTAAATGGCACATCATGTAATTGCTATTTATTTTCATAAACATGAGGTATTTCAAAGTGCTATAAGACGCAGCACTAAATGTACATTGTTGGAAGAAATTAAACACAGAACTTTGCAGTAACCCAGTTCTATGCACCAAACATTAACAAATACATTAACTGGAAGAAACAGGCTAGGAAAAGGCATATATAGTAAATTTCTTTACAAAAGTTTCTTAGTTCAAAAAAGTGATAAAGTAATATCTACTCAAAACTTTCACAACTCATTTTCATACGAAAATATAAGTATCAAATTTAGTTATGTATCAGCATCATACTAAAGTATACAGGCAATGTAAGAATTAGTACAGTACATAACAGAGATTAACAATATATTTGTATACAAAAACATGCTCCTCAAACATTGAGGTATTACAGTACTTAGGTATGAACTTCCAGTCTAATACCGGCAGCAAAAGCCACCTCTCATAACCCAAGACATGTACAAAAGGCAAGTGTGTAGATGGTATTTACAGAAAACTCCCACAGGGGTACAAAATGCCAACCCCTAAAGTAACATGTTAGAACATAAGCACCATAAAACTTGGGAATGAACATTTTAAAACTCAACTAGATGTCATCAGCAGCTCCAAATGCTCACAACAATTAAAAAAAAAAAAATCCCCACCATCTACAGTTCTTAAGAAGAAAAACAAAGGCAGTCCATTGTTGTTTGGTAGTCCTGCAATAAACTCCTTGCAAGAACATCCATTTGCTCCGTACCCGGATAATATAGTTTGTCGATTACTTCAGGGACTGGATTGAAAGTAAAACCAACATTCTTAACGTCAAAAAACACAATTTTATTTTAAAGAATCAAAAATGTGCAAAGTGGCAATGACTGTCCTGGTCAGCCAAAAACAAAACAAAACAAAACAAAAAGTTTAGCAAGTCCGCTTGTATTCTATTTTCTTTAGCAACTGTTGTTGTCTGGCTTGCAATTTTTCCTTTTCTAGCAGTAGCTTCTGCTCCTCTGCCTGAAGGGAATGAACATATTCAGTGGCTTTTTTCAAGATCACAACTTTTGCAGCCTTCTCATTTTGAACCAGTTCTGGAACGTGGTCCCTTAACGTGAGGAAACTTGACCGCAGATCATTACGCCGTTGACGCTCCAGGATATTATGATTGCGTCGACGTTCACTATCCTCTGAATCAGAGTTTCGAGGACTTGAACTCTTAGACTTTGGTTGGATTGTGGGCTTTACTGGACGGGGCACCTCGGTTTTTAACTTTTTCTGTGGTGGAGCATCTTCGCTCTCCACATATGGAGATGGCGCGGCATAATTATGCTGCTGGTGAATTGGTGCGCAACGCTTCAAAATCAGTTCATTCTGCTGTGTCCTGACTGATGGAAAAGTGGTATTTTTAGGACGTACTGTAATAGTGAGGGTGGTAACAGCCTTGTTGGAGGAGGAGCGTCTTTTTTCCACTGTCACAACATCAATTTCTTCTTCTTCATCCTCTTCTTCCTCATCTTCATCATCTTTTAGTAACAGAAAATGGAAAATAAAACAGATGTTATTCGCACAGAAAATACTCCGAACAAGTATCAACCCAGATGTACTTATTGACAAAATATGTACAATAAAAGCAGCAGTGAAGTAACTGATGGTAAAAACAGGGTGTGCCCACCATCTGTAGTCAGATACAGATCTGAAAAAGTATGTAATATGCATGACATGAATGAAGAACAGTGATTTAGTAACTTTAATGAGGGTTTTTTTTTAAAAAAATATTCAGTCAAAGCAGGGCTACCACCCACACAACGGCAGCAGCAGAAAAATAGTTTTTTAGACAGAATGTATGGATTTTGAATGGCATTGTAGACCTGCGGTACAAAAGGCATGCAAAGTGCCACAACACAGCTCCTGCTTGGTAGAAAAGCAGCCGGAAAACGAAACAATCGCTGGGTTATTCTGAGGCAGAAGGTGAAGCTGCTCCAGCCAGGGACCCTTTAAGCCTGCGCTTGGTGCTCTGCCAAGAAGACAGCTGTTGGAAGTGCTTCCTCACCCAAAGCTGTCAAACCAGACATTAAAGGGACAGCAGGCTTTGAAACACAGGACGGATCACCAAGTGTATGGCGATGGTCGCACGGACCAGCTCATCTACAGGCGTGTTTCAGGCCAAATGGACTTCTCTGCAAGCACAGACAGGAGATGTTTCTGGGCTTTTCAGGCTCTGTCAGTGCACGTGCAAGTGGCGGTCTGAGGGGTCACTAGCCCGATCCACCCTTCCCAAATCACGCCTAAGGGTAGACACGGTCAACCCTAAGGAACCCTGTTCTCGGGGTGACAGTGGTAGCCCGCTCTGTCCACCAAACTCCCCCCAGCAACGGCCGCTGGGATGGGTCACGCTAGCCACGGAGGACAGGAGAAGGTAAGGAAGCCCCGTGGGGGTCGGCAGTACCGCGCTACCCCACGGGTTGGGCCTACTGCCCGGCGAAGCTCCTGGCCCCCACTTCCCCCGGGCTTGTTGCTGCCGGAACAGGACGCC
>NW_010405144.1:73541-76033 GCF_000710305.1 Buceros rhinoceros silvestris | reverse complement strand
CCCTGCGCTGCGCGGCCGGTGCGCGGTATGCCGCGGCCCGGGTCCTCAAGGCAAATCGCTGCCGGCGCTTAAGTGGTAGCGGCGTTGGTTCGTTTGCTCGTTTATTTATTTTTCTCCTTAAGGCGGTCTGAAGTGGTTGCTCAGACACGGGGATTTTGCGGGTTTGGGGAAACTTCCCCGCCTGCTGGGCTCTGGCTGGCCGGGCTCTGCCCGCTCCCCGGGAGCCCTTGTTTTCACTTCCACACTGGGATAGTGAAAAGGGGCAGTCGCTGGCCTTCTCGTGTGCACATTTTGGCAGCAGATGCCAATCGTTTTGCTTTCCTACCGCCTCGGTCCTCATTCTTTTTAAAATCTTCCAAGAAAGCTTCCAAAGTAAAAGCTCATCCTGCAAATCAGTGTGAAAGTTCCTCCTGAAATCCTTTCTCTGCCAGGATTTCAGTTACTCACAGCACTTGAGTGAACTTGTAGGATTTCCCCGTGAGCTTGTTCAGTTTGCTGTGAAATGTGTTTGATGTACAGTAAACTTTCCATGGTGTTACAGCTGTCTCAAAAAACATCCACCGGCTCCACAGCCCGCCCGCGTTCAGTGGCACATTGGGGGCCTGTCCCATTTTTAACTTTGCTGGTAATACTGGAAGCCTTCATAAATAGTAATGGTTGATGCTTTGTGAGAAACGGGTGCCTAGAAATCACACTTTTTAAATGAAGCTGAAATTCTATTAAAAGTTGCTTCTTTGCATGAAACGGAGCTTTCCCAGAGGCGACTGAGTGCTATTTATTGATGTTAGAATCCATGGCGGCAATCAAGAGAAAGCTCAGGGTTTATGTTAGAGAATATTCAATGAAAGGTAAATTTCAGACAGATTTTAAAATCCTTTATCCCCCTCTCTTTGATAATGCCTTTTAATATAGAAAATCAAAACTGGTCTCAAAGGTGACTCAGCTGTCTAGTGTTCATCATGTCTTGTTGAACAGCGGTTATTTTTACCCACACTCTTCAGATCTCAAGTGTCACCCAGCAGCCCTGACTGTACTGGGAGGCGGTCTGATTAAAACGGCCAAATCGGACTCCGCTGCTGAGGTACTAATTGCGTTGTATGCTTAATAAGGCTTTTCTGGGGGAAAAACTAAAAATCAATGTACCACAATCTTTCTTTCAAATTTCTGTTCGGGTGAACACATGGTCAATATTTTTAGTAACACTTTGGGGTTTTTTCAACATTTTGGTTTATAAAAGTTTCTGTTAACAAGTAGTAAGGGATATTGAACACTGCTATAGAATAAAAAACAATCATCACCACCACCACCCCCAGCAAGCATCAAGTAATCACAGCAAAAGCTGTTTATAAAAACAATATGTTTGAGCAAAACTTAAATTAACTAAGCAGAAACTGTATCTGAAAGTAGCAAAAGGAGTTAGAATCACCATGTATATGGTGGTATGTTTTGTTTTTTCCCCGAGCATTTCATCCTTTTGACTTTATTGGGAAGAGACTTCAGGTTTTGGAAAATGTTGCACTCTGTTAAAGCTTTTTGTTTAGGCACTCACTCGGCAAAAGGCTTGGCTGAACCTATGCAGTACCAATGAAAATAAAACTAGTCTCAGTTTCTTCTGTTTTCCACAGCGTTTCAGCCCATACTGCTCCTCAGCTTGGCTGAGCAAAAGGCTTGTTTCAGATTTTATTTTTTTAGCCTTGTATAATCTGACAGATGCTTGGTATTGTTTCCAGGATGGACGAATGTGTGCTTTCTTGGGTAAAATGCTGTCATTTACAACCTGGAAATAGCAAAGTGGTGTTTTTACGGTCTTTTATTCAGAAGGAAAGTGAAAGGATACAGATTGTTGCCTTGGCTCAAGGGAGATGGGTCTCACTCTATGTTGTGTTGGTTTTTTATCAGGTTGGTTTGCTGACTTCTTAGGTTAGTGAAGTGACACTCTTGAGGTGTCTGCCTCTGGGAAAGAAGATACACTGGTTGGTTGGTTTGTTTTAATGTTAAAGCAAATGATCACTATTAAAAACCATGCTCTTGGGTTTACTCTCATTCACATTCAAGAAGTGGATTTCCACACAAAGCAGTGAGTTTCCTGAGTGTAAATTTCCAGTTTACAGTTTTAATGGGGGAGGTGTTTTCCCTCGTGAGTTTGTTTTTCTCAGTATTTCCTCCCATCTTCCGATGGTGCCATTTTAAATAGGCCGCTTGTTATGGTTTAACTTCAGCACGTCTCTTTGGAGTTAACTCCATGCAAGATGTTTTGTTCTGCCACTCTTCTTCAGTAGCAAGTCTTAACTCAGTAGTTTCTTCCAGTAACACTATAAGACTGTCTCTTGGGCTTTACCTTTCAGGTTTTTTCTTCTCCAGAGAAGTGAATTTCCGCGCAGAGCAGTGAGTCTCCTGAGTGTTTGTCTGTATCTTTTAGAGTCACGTACTCAGTTGTGCAGCAGCTCTACACTCAAGTTTCTTTAGCTCTACTAATAGGTCATTGTTACTTT